>NW_011217393.1:0-1052 GCF_000146605.3 Meleagris gallopavo | reverse complement strand
ATCCACGCAAAGGGCAGATGCAGAGCTGGAGGCATGGCTGCCATGATCATGCCGCTCAGAATCTCCTCTGCCCCTAGTGCTTCTGGCAGCAGGGCCTCCCCCTGCATGGACCTAGATTCCAAATTTTCACTCATTAAAGATTTAATGCATTTGAATCTGCACCTCTGTGTTATCCTTTCCCTTGCAAAGGCTGCCCAGTGGAGGGTAGGGGAGAGATGTTTCAAAGTGTTGGTTCTGGGAAAGGGTTCTTCCTTCTCCTTGGAACAATTGGTACTACAGGCTTCTATTGTATTAGGCATGCCTGGGGAGGAATCACTTTGCCCTCCGGTTTCTAAACATTTTGGCTTGTGTAGCGGTCTCAAGGGTCTTTACTTGGACCAGCACTTTTTAACAACCTTTCAGAGACATGTTTGTCTGGGGTAACACAGCAGAGGAAGTTTTTGAGAAAGGTAAGAGTACAGTGCAAATTCTTCTAATGGTCAGCTTTGACGTAAAGCGAGGGGAAGTCAGTGGTTCCAAAGAAGAGGTCCGTTTCTTCAGAATAAAACTTCAGGTTGCATTTTCCACATCTCTATGGATGAGAGCAGGAAGGTAGCAACTATGTCCCCAGCAGCCTTTAGGAAAGAAAGGCATGCCTTCCCATGGTATTTCCTGTGGGGTCCTGGAAAATGCACCTTCCAGCCCATAGTCAGCTTGAGTGCCCTCTACAGGGAGGGAGTTGAAAGAGGGCCTTCCTTGACTGGGGTCCTGAGCATCATCAAGCCTTTGAACAGATTAAACATGAAGAAGCATTTGTGCAGTGGTTGTTGGGCCTGTCCGTGCAGCACCGGCTCTGCAAAGTGGGCTTACTAGCACAACAGGGGAGAATGGCCGTGCCTGGAGCCTCTGGAAGAAAGCCCAGGAGAAACTAGTACAGCACTGACTGACGGAGCATTGGAACAGGCTGCCCAGAGAGGTGGCGAAGTCTCCTTTTCTGGAGATACTCAAAAGTCTCTTGGATTCTTTCCTCTGCAAACTAGTGTGGGGAACCTTCTTTAGCAAGGACTTGAGCT
>NW_011217392.1:0-518 GCF_000146605.3 Meleagris gallopavo | reverse complement strand
ACTGCTGACTAAATCGCTGGCAATGGAATTTTACTTAAAAGATTCACTGTCAGTACTGGTTTGGTGAGATGAAAGGAGAACTTCAATGATTCTCACAGCTACGAAGGGATATAACCAACAAAATCCAAGTGCAGAAAATAGATTTCTCCACATTCATGTATGGAGAAAAAACACAACAAAGGTGGGTGAGTGCATGCGCATGCAAGCACGTGGCTGTGAAACTGGGCTCCTTTGGCCTCATAATGGCTCGACTGTCAACACATCCACAGAAGCTAGATCTGAAAAGATGTCTAAAAGAAAAACAAACAAGCAGACCTTAAAGAGAAAGGCCGGTGCCATGTCAGAAGCTGTGTCTCCTGCTGACGCAGGCTGACCTTGAGAAGGCGCAGTCTGCATTTCTTCAGCTGGTTTCTGCTCGCTTCCAACTTGGGAGGTTTCACTGTCAGTGCCCTGAGTGCCCATCTCTGCTGCAGCATCTTTGGACTCACTCATGATGACATCATGTTCCTCTCCTTCCC
>NW_011217391.1:44442-46050 GCF_000146605.3 Meleagris gallopavo | reverse complement strand
TGCTAAATATTTTATTCATATGATTTATTGCAAAATATATGAATGATAACCAAAAATATTTTTCTTAAGAAGTTTTAATCATTAAAAAGTTTAGGTACTCAGGTGCCAAGAAGGTGTATGTATTCAAGATCTACAAACTCCTTAATTATAGTATAGAACTGCCAGCACATTAAAACAGTTCTAAATGCTTCTATTTTCTGCAGTTATCTAAGTAACATGTTGGAAATGTCAATGAGAAAAATATCTTAACATTATTGATTGATTGATTAATTAAGAAATTTTTATCTAGGACAAAGGAGATAAACTTCCTCAGTATATACTCAGATAGGAGTCATTAACATTTTTTAGATTTGCTCAATAGGAGAAAAATAAACGAAAACAAAACCCAATCCAAACTAACCACCAACAACAAGAACAAAACAAAACAACTCAAAACAAAACAAAAAACCCAGAGCTGAAAATGAAACCAAAAGCACAGAAAATATGCAAGAGCACATGATGGAAGGCAGGGAGGAGATATAGGAGAAACATCACGGTTTCATCAAGGGTAAATCCTGCATGACCAACCAAGTGGCATTTCATGATGGTGTTGCTGCATCAATGGACAAGAGAAGAGCCACTGATATCATCTATCTTGAATTCAATGAGGCCTTGGTGAATGGTATCCCACAATATTCTTCTCCCAAATTGGAAAGATATGGATTTGATGGGTGGACTGTTCAGTGTACAAAGAACTGGCTGCAGGATCAAGTCCAGAGAGTGGTGGTCAATGGCTCAATGTCTGGATGGAGATCAGTGATGAGTGATGTTCCCCAGTGGTTGTGGTTGAGATCAACATTGTTTGATTTCTTCATCAGTAATATTGGCAGTGGGATCAACTGCAAGTAACAGATGACTCCAAGCTATGGTATACAGTTGACACACACCAGAGGTACAAGATGTCATTCAGAGAGACCAAGAAAGGCAACATGATCTAGCTGTGGTGTCCCTGTTCATTGCAGGGGAGTTGGACTACCTGGTCATCAGAGGTTCCTATCCAACTTTTGGTGATTCTATGATTCTATGAAAAGAGTTCACCAATAATTTCTGCTAAAGAAGATAGCTTGAAGACAGAAAGGCAGAATTACTTTCCAACACAATGCACTAACGCTGTTATAACCAAACAATAAAGTTAATAAAAAGCGAGTTTCATTCTATTCCGCCAATATCTGAATCTGTAGTTAAAAACTACTTACAAATTAACTGTATTATTTCCTTCATAGTATTGAGACTTGTGTATTTCTTCCTTGAGAACAGTTATCTAGAGATCACTGGTATCCACTATCTGAGGGGCTTTGAAGTCATTGCTCAAATGAAGCAATTATTTCATCCCAAAATGTATTTTTGTACTTTTATTCATTATATATACTGGTACTTCTTCATTCATATGGTTGTGTTTGTCTTGCTCTCATTTTGTCTTTCTCAGAGAAGAGTCTGGCTGTGGCAATTTTTTATCCTGAAATAATTTGTCCATATCATTATTTGGATCCATGCAATTACACAGAACCACACTGATCATTCAGTGTCTTGAGTTAGAAGGAACCTTAAAGATCATTTCATTTCAATTAC
>NW_011217391.1:22526-23657 GCF_000146605.3 Meleagris gallopavo | reverse complement strand
AGAAGTTGCAACTGGAAATTTTCATTAACATGGATGGGATTTTTTGCATAATGCTACCTTAAATATACTGCCAGAACTTTATTCTTATGAAACACTTTTTGTCTTTAGTTTGCTTTTTGTGGTTATGTTTATCAAAACGGTAGCCTTCAAACCATCTTTCAATCATTCGTTTTACTCTCTTGTTGAACTGTAGCATTTTCCATTGCAGTCTGAAAGAATGAAAAGAGGTCTTCAGCAGAGAGGTTATTATGACATATAATTTGTAGTTAATACATAGTACATACTCCTTTCCCAATTCCCGTCAGTATTCTTTTTGATTTTATGAAGGCTTTAGATAAACGATACAGGCTAAGTAGATGATAAAGGAAATGGATACTAAGTAAATAGACTTTGATCTACAATCTATTTAATAATCTAATTCTCAAAATTGTCTGAGTCGGTTTATGTTATTTTTAATTAATATTTATGATCTACCTACATACATATAATAAGAGCTGTGAACTTATATTTTTTCATTTGATGTTGGTATGCGTCTAGGCAAGAATACTCAACGATCTACTTCCTTCTTCCAGCTTTCCTACTACCACTTGATTCAAAGATTAATTTGAAGTGCTAGCTATTTTTGTTTGATTCTTTGAGGTGAAACAGAAATGCAAATAGAATTTCAAATCCCATTAAATGTTTTAGTTACATATCAATATGATATTTCTTCTTTAATGTTAATAAAGAAACAAACAAATAAATATATAAAAATATTTAAGATACTTTGTTTTAATTAGCTTATGAAAAATACAGCATCTATTTCTTTGATGCTATTATAGATGACTAGATATTATATTTTCCCTTCGATTAAATCTGAGTGAAATGAGTTCCAGTAAAAAAGAGAGGTGATATCTGAATAACTCCTTAGTTTGAATGCAAATATACAAAACACTGGATTTTTACATTGCACAAAACACTGTTTAAGAAAGATTAAAAACCTTACAGTCAGTTTAAATTTCTATCTGTATAGCATGACTACCAACAAAATTATTTATTTTCTTGTTATGGATGAGAGCATAGAAGTTTCCTTCTTGCTCATCTGCCTCCTATTTTTCTGCAACCTTGTTAATTTTTTTTCCTCTTTTTTTT
>NW_011217391.1:0-5351 GCF_000146605.3 Meleagris gallopavo | reverse complement strand
AGAAAAAAGAATTTTTTTTCCTATGAGTAATTGTTTAGGGAAGTGGACCATATGATCTTGAATAACATCATCAGATCTAGAAATATTTAAAATGAGCCAAAAGTCATTGATAGTTACATTGATAGGCTCATATGAATTGTGATGTTGTTATATAACAGAAGTTAACTGCAGGAGTAACGAAGCGGTAAGAAAAGGAATATTAAAAATGTTATAGAGGATGACAATGCATATTGGAAGTTAGATTTACTTTGAAAGTTTAGGAAAACTAAGATATCTTCTTAGATATCTTAAGAAAAAGAATGTTAATCAGTGCCATTACTGAATAGATGGAAGTAGTTAGAGAACACTATGTATTAAAGGTAATTAAAAACAAGAACAAAAAGAGAAAATAAAAATGTAGACTTAAAAGACAAACTTTAAAATACAAATGTTTAAAGAGAATGTAGGCGATGCAAAAGATGGACCAGGAAAATTTAAATGCTAATATTTAATAGGTTAGCAAAAGACAATGAAATGAACAAACATTTCTCCTATATTTCCGTAATGGTTCTCCAAATCTTGAGAATTTATTCCTTAGAAAACTTGAGAGAATATAACTGAAGTTTTAGTGATACATTTGACGATATGTCAAATTATTTTGTTTCCCATTGTAGAAACAACACATTGCTTTTCTAAGTTACCAGATGTACTGAAACAAAGTAAGATATTTACAGCAAATCATTCCTCAAATCATGTCAATACTGGCTGAAAAATAACAGACAGTAAATTTGAAATAGAAAGAGTACTAAGATATATTGAGAAGGACAATAAAATGAGGAGTGAAAGAGCATACATTAATATGATAAAGAAATCTCAAAAATATAGTAACATATAATTTTTAAAAGCTTGATTATTTTATTGTCTCTTTCAGAAGACACTATAGCTCATTTTTGTCTGGTTATAAATGAAATAGTAGAATTTTAAAAAGTTAATAATTTTAATGTACTATTAAATTTAATTGTTACAATAAGAACTATTTAATTAGTAACAGTAACAATACAAAGGCAGGTATGAAAGTAATGCCTCTTATTTTAGTTTGTTTTTTTTATGATGTCAGAGGTGGATGTTGGTTATATGGCAGTAAAGATGAAACTTTCCTGCCAATATTTTGTTATATTTTGTTGCTGGGTGACAGTCCAGCAAAATGCCATCTGACATGAAATACAAATATGTGTCAGTGAATTCTTCCATGCAGAAGAAATGGTACCCACTAGCTTTCATCGGCACTTGCTGAACATTTATGGAGGCTAAACAGTGAGTGTGAGCACAGTGAGTGGTATGTTTCAGCAGCAGCAAAGATGTCACCTCCAGTGGTGCAGATGATTACAAGCAAGTTCATTGCCGGTGAAAATGAATAGCTAATGTTGGTGATGGGATTGAAAAATAGCATTTTGTAGCAGCAAATTTGCTCTATCAGTGTTATTTTGCTCTTTGTTTTCATTTCCAAGAAAATAAATAGGAGGTTTTGAAAGGTGAGAAGGGCCCCACAAGTGAAAGTAAAAAGGTAAGAAAGCTTCACAGTGACTGAGAATAAGGGAGGTGAAGAGGAATAGTTAGAGATAGTTTATAGAAGCAAGAATGTATAGCTTGTTAGAAAATAAGACATGGCAGACACTGGGTCTGGGATAGTGAGGGGGATGAAGGCCGTAAAGATAATGGTTTGAGAACAGCCCAAGGACATTTGGCACGGAGGTGATTAGATGTCCACAGGGTGAGAAGAAGCCAGTTTGGTGGGGTGCCCTCCGAAAGGTCAGAAGTTTACAGCGAGAAAGGTCAGAAGCCTTCACGAGGAAAACAACAAATCTTCATCCCACAACCCACTACGCACACACAAGAGAGGAGGGTCTGCATGCTAATGAACTCTCAGGGGAGTAATGAATATGTATCTGAATTCCAGAAAAACTACTGAGTATGTATTAGTCTGGCCTATATGTGTAGCATGATTTTTCCAGACGGTGTGCAAGTTAGGCGGATCAACCCCCTTGCACCCGGTGTCTGCACAGCACTGAATAAACCATACCTGCTTTGTAATCTTACTTGGGTTACAGAGTTTGATTCTGCATGTCAGTATATCACTTTCAGAATTACCTATATAATGGCAATAGTAGTATAATAACAGTAACAGTAACAGTAAAAAACAATTTATGTTGCCATGTTATGAAATGATATCTCCACTTCTGTCCCGACTGTGCTTTCTTATTGTTGTCCAGCCAGTGTCTGAATAAAGTACTAATTACACGACTAAACCAAAATGGCAATATTTGAATTTTTAGTTTTACAATCTCTAAAGCTTTGAAGAACAATAAATATGTAATCAGTTTCAATTTAACTCTGAACTCACTGCTGTGTTTACTGTAGCTGACATTTTAGGGAGCAGAAAAGAAAATATTTCTTTATCTAATCTTTTATCCTGATATCATTATTCTTACTCGTGAGAAAAACGAAATAAAGCAAAACAAGCATCAATCAGAAAATAATAATAAGCAACTATTTCTCTAAAACTGCTGTATATTTTAAGCCGGTAATACTGTAAAATTTTTATGATTATGCTAGTACCCTAATGTTACAATCCATCTGACAAGCTCACTCTCCACTACCATCCAGATAACCTTGTCTTAACATGCTAATGTGTTTATTGACTAAGAAGCACTGATGATGATGCTGTTCCAATTATCATATGCCACCCTCCAATGCTGAAAATTTAATCCCAATTTTATGTCACATACAAAATCGATTATGTTTCAGAAAGACACAAACACACAAAGTTTAACTCAAAAAAGACTAGGGGGGAAAAAAAAAAGATGAAGTCAGGATATGATTTCCTGCTATAGATAAAATACAGGGTAAATATTAGACATAGGAGAAAGAAGAACAACAATGAAACAAGAAACACAGCTAATAAAATCCAAGGAAAATGTAGGCACAAGATCACACAGGTGTATTGATGTTGTGAATAAATCTATACTGAAAGTTAGAGGAAAAAATTTAGCCATTAGAATAGTAAGATTAAAAAATCAGCCTTTCAGTTAGAAAAATAGAGGAAAAAAAGGCCAGCTAGTTTTAAAACGAGCTAAGGGAAAGAAAATCATCAGTTTGTGACAGTTGTCTTACACCGTATGTACTCAATCTGAATTCATTTATGAAAGGATACAGGATCCCCATGGGATTCCAAGAAGGCTGAATAAAATCTCAAATTTCTCTCCCCATACATATGTTGATCAATGCCCTGAAATACAACTGTTACTTCAGTATAAAGCAACCAGAAAACATTGTATATATACATATATCTAACTGTCAGAAGTATCCTTTCAGTGTTAATAATTATTTGAAATTTGATCTAGACACAATCCATAACAATCTCATAGGAATGCCACTGTGAATGGAGAGTAAAGGACAACACTAGCATTGAAAATATCTATTGCATGAATTCCACAAACAAACATGATGAAATAATGAAAAGAAAAATTATTGCACATTTATAAGCATCTCTAGTCCTATACTTACTACTAAAAGCTATGTTTTGCCTCTGATGAACTTTTATATAAATTATAGAGCCTAAATTTGACAGTATTGACTTTAATTCCTCTATCTATAAAATCAAGTGATGTCTAGTTTTAGTTAAGAGATATGGTTTATATTAATATTTTTTCTATGAATATTTTCCTGTAAATTTTACTAATAAGTACACTTATTATTAACTATATTATTTATGCTTTCTCCAAATTCAGTTTTTGGAAAGTTTTCCATTGATTTTCATAACTGGCATTACAAGTTCTAAGTTTTAAAGACTTATGGAAATAAAATCTTCAATAAATAACCTACATCTTATCAATATATAAAAGTCATTTCATCTAAATAATCAACAGAAGTAAATGAGGAAATCTACTTAGTGAATCATAATTATTTAGGGCAATTCAAATTTAGGTTAAAGTCTTGAAATCATGAATCATAGATTAAACATTTTTAAAAGACTACTAGCCAACTTGTGTCACTTGAAAAATAAATAAAAACTTTCTTTTATAGGCCTCTTTCTCTAGTGCCATTAAGACTCACATGTCTTTTCATGAATGCTTACATACAGGGAAGAGTACCAGTACAAATCTTTGATCATACAGCCATTAACTGAGTAAGGCCCACAAAATGCAAAGCTGTGGTTATCCACCTCAGCCAAAGAACTCTTAAGATTGTGGGTTAAAAAGTTCACAACAACACAACAACAGCTTTTGTCTATCACTAGAAGGCAATTAAACTCAAGCCAAAGGTTAAATCTAAATAGACTTATGATCCTTTTGATCTATATTTATCAGCATCACTTGAAGCACCTTTTTTTTCTCTCTTTGATGCAATGACAGAGTAGCTCTCTCCACTGGTCTTCTATAAATTATGGCCAATAACACTTCTCTCCAAATCCCAATTGGAAGTCTCTTATCTGTGATGTAACAGGTCACAGAACAGTGACAGCTTTTGTAACTCCAGCTTTTCTTTAATATTCTGAGAATGAAAATATATAAGAAGTCATCGTTAATACTGGATACTGAATAAAAAGAAGATACAAAATGCAGAGACAAAACAACTGGAACTGTGTTTTCAAATAGATCAGCATGTTGCAGAGATGAAGAAAAATGAAACAAGATCGCAGCTGGGAAAAACTGGTAATTGCAACCAGCCAGATCATTGAAATCAAGATAGCAAACCACTAACAAGGGAAAAAGAAAATTTAAGAGACAAGTAAAGAAAGAATTATCATATGTAAGACATGAGCTCCAGTAAATATGACAAATATGCTATTTGGTAGAGGAATGTTCAGCTGGCATGAAGAAAACTTAAAAGTGATTAATACAATGGCAAATAAAACAAATACCATGATAAGAACAAAAAATCTGCCTTCAATTTATCTATATAAATTGAAATTCACATTATATAATGCATATATAACATAAATTTTTTAAAAGACAAAAGGATGAAATTAGCAAGGAAACTGTAAATCAACAAGCAATAATTCCCAAAGCCTTATGTTACTCGAATTCTACTCTCAGCAAATATAATCAAAACTAATGGTAACATTATCACTTACTGAAGAATTAACACAGCTCCAGGGATTCCATCAATATTGCAATCTATAACCTCAGCATGTGTGGCATCAGGAAAATATAATATGAAAAAATAATACACACCAAAGCAGAATTAAGAGAAGGCTGTACAGTGGTTTATTATAACTATTAAGATTGCACTAGCACTGTTCATGAGAACTGCAGAACTGTGTTTGTTACATTCATTCCTCCAAAAATTGCTATGTATATTCTCTACAAGTT
>NW_011217390.1:0-1962 GCF_000146605.3 Meleagris gallopavo | reverse complement strand
TTCCCAGTATCTGGAAAATGTAGCTGTTGAAATAGTGCACGTTGTAACAACATACTATTGTGGATAAAGTACTTTGTCCTTGTATCAAAGCAAAGTAAACTGAAAAATAAAGGGCAAATTACCACTGTTATTGAGAAATTTAAATAATGACTTGCAGTCTTAAATTCCTGAATTTGCTGCAGTTTCCTAGCAATTGAAATAGAGAAAGCCTGTATGATGCCCTTCTTAATCCATTTTGTTTCATAATAATTTGTTTTACATAATTCTGACAATTACAGAATGATAAGCTCTCACACTTCAGTTCACTGAGTGCCCAACAATTCCAAATATTCGTAGAAACATTCCCTTACTTCTTATGCCTATGTGATGTTTGGAGGATTTAAAGCATATTGTGAAAGACATTCAATTTATCCTCAAATGAAGAACTATTTTCTCAAGATGGCAGAAACATATTTGAGGAGGACAGTTGGTTTACTTATTTGACTTTGTTTTACCTAAAACATGGATCTTTTCCAGTTCTTACAAATTGTGATGACAAATGGGATAGATCATCATGATTCTTCTCAGTAGCACCAACAAGCATTGTCTTTGTCTCTATTCTGTGAGAAATAACTATTCGTAGGTTGACTTGTTAATGAGCAAGCATCTACTTGTTGCTGTTTTCATGAGATTTTGGCTTAAAATGTTACTAAAAATCAAGTGTGGTAATGAGACAAATAATAATTAAGATTAATTTTCTTTAAATCATCACTGGACTCCTTTGGAGTCTAATTTGTGGTTTATGAGTCTGAATAAAAAAATAAAATTTTACTCTTATTGCTAATGATCTTTACAGACTATTTTTTTCATTCTTGCTGTTTTTAATAAATAGTGATTTGTCTGCTTTCACTTTTGTTTGCATCCTCTATGTTGCAAGAGAAAGCTAAAACTCACAATCTTCACTTTAAATGTTGTTTTACTATATTGAAATTAAACACACATTTTCAAAATGTAAAAACCTACTCTACATGTAAATCAATTTCTTACACATACAGTAAACTATGCATATAACTACCTAGCAATTTGCATGCATGATTACTCATTTACATGAAGAGTCATGGTAGAGTTGTCACTGAGATGTTTATTATGTACTATTTTTTCTTCATTCAGTGATTCTGAAAATTCAAATTACATATAAGGAAAACTACATTATTTGTCTCTAGCCAAAGAACATTAGCTGTAATAGAAGGCTTAGAACATCTGCTCTGTCAGTAAATTTAAGTCTTGACACAGAAAAATTTTTCCGGATTATAAAACATTTCTGCATTTCCATTTAACACATTCTTTGCCAACTGGTTATAGCATTTAGAAATGAATATGTGAAAAATGTAGACAGCATGGGATGAAATTGATAAGGTACACTATTTTTGCCTCAGTTAATCAAAGCTAGATTTACTCAGTACTATACACCTTTGCTTTACAGCTCCTTGAAATTTACAGTTCCTTTAATGAAAAAAATAGTATCAAGGCTTCACAAAGAAGTTTCACACTTGATCAATTATTAATTGATAGATCTTTTAACTTCACAATGAAAGCCTTTTTTTTTTTAACAAATTGCTACATTACCATTTTGTCTTAGAAATCTTGGAAAAGTATTATTAATATAGACATTCAAACTTGTTGAATTTCTGTTTTTGAATTTATGTCTGAATTAATAATCAAACTAGAAAACGTACTGCAGTAATTGGCTTGCAATTTTAATTAATACTTAATCTTAAAATATTTCAGAAATCAGCAAAGGCCCCTTAAATTCAGAATGTAGGCAAAAAAATTCATAAGTGTTAGATATCTGAAATATTTGCATAGGCAGTAGCAATCCTCAGTTCATTCTTGATCACTTTCTGCTCACTTTGATATATTTCATTTGTTGTGATGTTGAGGTGGTTGCAGTATTTTGGTTGCTTTGGTTGTTCTCCCCCCCTC
>NW_011217389.1:23253-26098 GCF_000146605.3 Meleagris gallopavo | reverse complement strand
AAAAAAAAAAATCTTAACAATTATTCTATTCTGCTCTAACACTGACAGCAAAACGACCTTGGTAAAAAATAGTGTGTCAATATGTGATGAATTTTATGAATGACGTCTGTTATTCAGGATATCACTGTAAACAATTTTTGGTTAATCCCTTTTACAACACTCATTCTTTGAAAACATTATATATGGTAAGGAATTTTATACTGAGGATGAAAACGGGTAAATTAAATTTATTATTTTTACTAGCTTTTTATAGTATCTTTCCTATTATCTAGTATTTTTCTATCTCAATAATCGTTGCTAATCATTTGAACTGCAAAGAATTTGGACACAGCACATCTATTGCTTAGATTGCTCTTTCTGGTCAAGCAAAATTTAAAGAATCTATCAGTAATGGATATATATATTTTTTGTAGTGAAATTTACAGAGTTGACAGAAAAACTTCAGTTCTAAGATAAAGAATAATTATATTTCCATTTGACTTCTCCTGCAGCTGCAGATGGTCACCATTTCTGAAAATCAGGATCACAGAGAAACACACACTTTAAAAAGTCAGTTTTAAATATACTTTTACTGAATGTTGTAATCATTTTTAGAAATATATCTGCTATAGTCTCTGTATGACCATTTTTAGTAACGCGCACACACACACACAAAGTATTTTTATGGGACGTAAGTTAATTTACTTCAGGTCAGTATAATAATTTCCCAGGGAAGGTAATGGTACAAATTGTAGGATCCTATACTCTAAGTTAAAGAGCCATCAATTGTATCAGCTAAGATAAATTTGTGTCTTCTGGTAGAACACTTGCCCTGATACCTGTTTTTGTACCAAAAGGGTCTGGTTCATTATGATCCCTGCAGTGTATCATTTTAAAAGATAATTCTTATAGCTAACACCTTAAGAAGAGCATAACATTGTTAATTTTACATCTAAAAAGATACTGGGAGCCCTAGCTGGTATATTATCAAAATATGTGGACTCCAATCTACATGCAGTGTGTCATGCAGACACTATGCAGAGTAGAGCTTCTCCTTTTCTTCAGTCCAGCTACTATAACGTTTCTTTACAAAACTGGATGTTCATAAGATGACTTGCTTCACCTGTAGATAAAAGCAAGGCCATGCAGGTGACAGACTTCCTGATATGATGTGGGAGCTGCCTGTAGGTTTCTGTAGGACAGGAAAATCAACTCAATTTATTAATGAATTTACTTGAAGAGAATAAACACAGAGCTTAAAGAATAAGTACATGTGCATGCAATTATTGCTTATTTTAGTTCTCACAATCATTTTTTTTTATTACTGTACTTTATTATTACAGAATATATCAGCAACTTTCTGGACCACTGCAGACAGCAATGTAGAATTTAAATGAAAACTAGAGAAATCTATCTAAGCCACAGTTTTTCTGTTAAGTGCTCTATATATTATTTTCAGGGGGCAAGAGGATGTCTGTTGATGTCCATGTGATCTAGGACATTCAGGGCAACAGCCATCATAGCATGTAGCATGTACAGCATTTAAGACTTTTTTAAAGTTATCTTTTCTTCAACAGAAGGAAGGTGTTTCACCTTACTTGGCAGCAAACTCTTTTATTCTGTATTAAGGCAGATAGCAACTTTTTGATTCTCTGAGACAGCAACTTTCTTTAGTCGCAGATATTTTCTGCACTTCTCTGTCTTAAAGCCTTTCTATCTAAAAGAAAACAATTTAGACCCAGTCATTTTTCTTCTTGGTCTACAACACTTCCTGGGTCTGCCAAGTGGGAGTCTGGCATCTGGCCTGATTTTCAACAGTCATGCCTGATTATCTTCCAGAGCAAGGGCCAGATATTCTCCTGAGACCTGTGGAATCTGTTATAATCCCTGTTATACGATCATTATTGATGCTTATTTTTTCCTCTGTCTCCACGAGCTCAGCGCAGTAAAAAGACTATGGCACACAACTGAGCAATATTAATTATACTTTTAATTGTTTTGCTTTGTTTCCTTTCTGTTTAATTTTCTTTTTCTATACACACATGATAACTTCAACAGAGCAGTATATAATGTGCAAAGTCACTGTGACTGTCCGTTAGAGCATGTAATAGTTTGCTGGAATTCTTGTACTGTCACAAAAGCCTGGTCTCGATACTGTAGTGCACTTGCCAAATGCATGTTTTTCTATCACTTTACACCACATTTCCAGATACAGTCAATTGGTTCTCTCTCTATTATCACAAAACCTGCACAGGATAGGCCTTCAGACTGGGAAGAAAGATCTCCCTGGAGGAAGTGCAAGAGAAAATATGTAATAATAATAGAATTTTTTTTAAGTATGAAAATAAAAATACTTTTCTCCTCATTTCGTTAATACTGTTGTATTATGTAAAATTTTAATTCTATGTTGTTAGTGATCAGCTAGCCTCCTAAAAAGAATGACTAGGTATTTATTGTTTAGCAAAAACTGGTTCTACCATGTGTTTAACTTTGGATTAGTTTTGTCAGAAACACATTTTTTGTTATGCCTTTGTAAAGAGGCTCTTATCCTACTCATGACTCAATATACTGCGACAAGAAAAAGGCTTGAGAAAGAGTTTGTATGCGCCTTGCACTTTCTTTCCAAGTATTTATTAATAAATCTATTTTGTCTGCATGCAGATTGTGTAACAGATCAATATAAGTAAAATATATTTCCATAATCTCACAGTCACCTTAATTACTACAACCAATGCTAGCTGTCAGGAAAAGGAATTAATTTGGGAAAAAAATACAAATAAACCTCTAGACTAACTGTGACTATGTATGAATTTATAAATTTATATTTCTAGCCAATTACAAAAAGAATTTGGATTTCGAAAATGAC
>NW_011217389.1:14169-23233 GCF_000146605.3 Meleagris gallopavo | reverse complement strand
TTTTGGTGAAATAAATAATTTTCTTCTGATCCCAGTTTGAAACAAGTGAGTTATTTTTGCAAAAACTTTCCTTCCTCTTTACTCTGTTTTAGAACTTAATCCTCATCTGGGTTTGTTTGATTTTATCACTACATTGGAGTTACTATTAATTGCACGGTTTTGGGCAAGACCTATTCTTGCATGAATGGTACAGATGAACTCAGTGTACAAACTACATAGAAAACCACAGATTCATTTTGGTCTTCATTTGTGATGGTCATGCAATCTGTTAAGTGCATTTATCATTTATGATTGGACTAGATAATATTAGCAGTCTTTTCAAACCTTAACGATTCTATGATTGTATTCATTTCTGTCTGTCTTTGAGGCTGATAAGAAACACATGCTGAATTGGAAAATTCAAAAATACTTGTTATGTAGCAATGTGTATGCACATACATACGAAAAGAAGGATATTTATACATCTGTACATCTAAATATCTTATATATATTGTCTATATATAGGAAAATCTTTGCTAGCAGGTTGGTGGACTTATTTGAAGATTTGTTGTGTAGCTGCAACTTTCCAATATATTCTGTGTGATATTGATAACAAACGTGGGGAAAACTATTATTTAAGTAAAGATCAAAATTTATACCTTGAAACAATACAATATAAAGATCTTGTCCCTCAAGAAATAGTAATTACTATCTAAGTGGACCTAGGAAATTGGTTTTCAAACAGAAACTGCAAAACGTTTCACCATTGCTGGATAGGGCCTCAAAGTACGTGCAATGCATGCAAACACATATGTCCTTATTATTCCGCAGATTTTAAGAATCTGTCAAAATAATCTCTTCCCCTACCACAACACCTAAATTACTTTTCATAAGCTTTGAAAAATGAGAAAAAAAAAGTAAGATTAATGCAGGCAATATTTGAATGATTATTTGATCAATCTCCCTCTAAGAATGAATACTATAGAATATTTTTAAAATGATCTTATAACAAATGAAATGCCAGAAACAATACAATGTATTTCATAAGTTGTATCCCCGAAAGTCATAATGATGATTTATTATTATGATCTACTATTTAAGGCATGAATGCGAACTATTAAGCAATCATTCATGAAGGATTTCTTTTTATTATTAACAGATGCATTCTGACTGGGGATTCTCATTTTACAATGAAACACAAAACTTACTTTATCATAACTTTATTAATTATTATCTATTGGATTTAAAGGTGGATACGCTGTAGGGTCATTCCTTCATTTCTGGCTCCTATTGTCAGCAGCTCCCAGCTTGACTCTTGTCACTGTCTTCAGCATTCAATGCATTATTAGCATTCTTTTTCCAGTCATCTGAGACTGGCAAGGAATGCATCGTCTCAAATCAAGACAATAATGACAATCAGCAACATTTTGTGGACAGTTTTGCATTTGAAAACATTCGTTTGAACAAAGCCAGAAAGCCGCTTGCTTTTGAATGGGAAAGCCACCTGGGAGCAAATATTTTTGGCTTGATATAGGAAATTAGGAGTTGATACTGTTGTATTCTGTGAAGATGTGTTACAAGATGGCATCTGCTTGATTTCTCTTACCTCTGAGATTGATCTGAATTTGCAACACCTGGAAGACAGGAACAAAAGAGTTCCTGCTGAAAGCCCTGAAGCCAGAAACTGTCACTCCAAAGAGCAGCCTCAACTTGTCTGGACAAGAGAATTTGTATATTCATTGTGGTTGTCAGCTGACCATTACACCTTGGATGACCTGCCACTAACAGAATCACAGAATCACAGAATCATAGAATGGCACGGGTTGGAAGATCATGAATCTCCAACCCCCCTGCCACAGGCAGGGCATTCAACCTCCATGTTTTATACTAGACGAGGCTGCCCAGGGCCCCATCCTATCTGGCCCTAAACACCTCCAGGTATGGGGCATCCACAACCTCTCTGGGAAGCCTGTTCCAGCATCTCACCACTCTCTCTGTAAAGAACTTCCCCCTGACATCCAACCTAAATCTTCCCTCCCTCAACTTAAAACTGTTTCCCCTTGTCCTGCTATTATCTACCCTTTCAAAGAGTTGACTCCCCTCCTGTTTGTATGCTCTTTTTAGGTACTGAAAGGCTGCAATGAGGTCACCACGCAGCCTTCTTTTCTCCAGGCTGAACAAGCCCTGCTCCCTCAGCCTATCTTCATAGGGGTGATGCTCCAGGCCCCTGATCAGCTCTGTGGCTCTGCCCTGGACCTTCTCCAAGAGCTCTCTGTCTTTCTTGTACTGGGTGCTCCAGACCTGGACACAGTACGCCGGATGGGGCCTCTCAAGAGCAGAGTAGACAGGGACAATCACCTCCCTGTCCCTCTGGACCACCCCTCTTCTGATGGAGCCCAGGATACCATTTGCTTTTTGAGCTGCAAGAGCACACTGCTGGCTCATGTTAAGTTTTGCATGCATCAGGACCCCTAGGTCCTTCTCTGCAGGGCTGCTCTCAAGGACTGCTCCTTCCAGTCTGTATAAATGCCTGAGATTCCTCCAGCCCAAGTGCAAAACCTTTCACTTTGCTGTGTTGAACCTCATTAGATTCACCCAGGCCCACCTTTTGAGTTAGTTGAAATCCCTCTTAATGGCATCCCTTCCTTCCACTGTGTCAGCCATACCACTCAGCTTGGTGTCATCAGCAAACTTGCTGAGGGTGCACTCGATTTTGTCATTGATGTCATTGATAAAGATGTTAAAGAGCACCAGTCCCAAAACAGACCTCTGGGGGACATCACTTGTTACTGGCTTCCTGTTCATAGAACCATTGATGACCACCCTTTGTTTGCAGCCTTTTAACCAATTTCTTATCCATCGAGTGGTCCTCCCATCAAATCCACATCCCTCCAATTTGGAGATAAGGATGTGGTGGGGAACCATGTCAAAGGTCTTGCTCAAGTCCAGGTCCAATGTCGTCACTCCATCATAGAAGGTCACCAGATTGGTTAGGCATGACCTTCCCCTGATGAAGTTGTGCTGGCTGTCTCAGATCACATGCTCATTCCTCATGTGATCAAGCATGTCATCCAGGATGATCTGTTCCATGATGTTCTGAGGCACAGAGGTGAGACTCACCAACCTGTAGTTCCCTGGCTCCTCCTTACTTCCTTTCTTGTAAATGGAAGTGATGTGACCCTTTCTCCAGCCATCTGGGACCTCACCTAACAGCCATGACTTTTCAAATATGATGGAGAGAGGCTCGGCAACTACCTCAGCCATCTTCTTCAGAACCGGATTCAGGATGCACGCCATCTGGCCCCATAGACTTGTGCACATTCAATCTCATGAGGTGGTTTCGGACTTGCTCTGCCCTTACAGTGCAGGAGGGGAATTTACTGCCCCAGTCTGCACCTAGACATTTAGGGATGCAGGGCTCAGGGACATGAGAAATACTGGAATCTTAGCCGTCAGTGAAGACTGAGTTAAAGAACTCATTCAGTACCTCAGCCTTCTCTTTGTTTGTTGAAGCCAGTTCTCCTTTTACATTTACCAAAGGAGGTACACTTGTTTTGGCCTGTCTCTTCTGGCCAATGTGCCTGTAGAATGTCTTCCTATTGTTTTTCATGTCCCTCACCAAGTTCATTTCTGCCTGCGCCTTGGCTTTCCTGATCCCACATCTGCAAGTCCAGACAGCATCCCTGTATTCTTCTCAGAATACAATGACGCATATTACTATATCAATACTATCAAAGATAAGTACCCTCTGACAACAAGATAATGCTGGATAGAGGAGTGGTGAACTGCTCGGCTTTGCTATGTCTGTCTGTCTCCCTCTACCCACTTTCTAATTTTTATTACTCTTCCACTCTTTGTAGTAGCTGTTGCCTAATATTGACTTAGAATTTTTAGCACATAAATAGCTCCTTGTTGTGGTTTAATGTGGCAGGTGGCTGAGCACCACACAGTCATTCACTCGGTCCTCCTCTTTCTAGTGGGATTGGGGAAAGAATCAAGGAAAACAAAGTAGAACTTATGGGTTGAGATAAAAATATTTGCTAAGATAGAGAAAGAAAAAATATTTTTATATATAAAAATAAATATAAAAAATAAACATAACAATAAATATATGTAACAAGTGAGGCACAAGCAATTGCTTACAACCCCCAACTGATGCCCAGATAGCCCACCGTGTAACAGAAGAGTGATAGATGAACTCCCATTCCCTTCAAAACTCCTTCCACATTTTGTCATATGGTATGGAATATCCTTTAGGCCAGATTAAGTCAACTGTCCTAATTCTGTTCCCTCCCAGCTCTTTGGGTTCTTTGCTATGAATGGCTTTGGATGTATACAACACTGCTTAGCATACAACTATTAACATCTATGCATTATCAACAATGTTTTTCTCCTAGAACTAAAGCACAGCAACATACCAGACACTCTGAAGAAAACAATTCTGTCCCATCTGAAACTGAGATACTCCAGTACCCAAGTACTCTTACCTGTAATGCTTATTAATCATTATTAGCAACTTTGCCAATTTTAACTCCAAGTAAAGTATTAGTTTTCATTAGAAAGCTCTCATAAATTGATTTGTATTATTCCTGTGAGTTTTGAATGACATCATAATGGTAGCAACCATTGCTGACTAGGGGAGTTGCAACTCAGGAGACAGAAAAAGATTCGCCTCAAGAAACCACTGACTGGGATGAGACACCTGTATAAATACAGACCCATCCGTTTCCCTCTGAGAGTACCAGATTTCTTATTCCTCCTATCTATCTTGCTTCAATAAAAAACAAATTTATCAAAAACTAGAAGCACGCTTTTTCTTTTCTTCTACTCATTTTTCAGTAACAGAATCATTGCATTTCAATCTTTTTAAATAAACAAACAAATAAACAATCAAAAACCTTTCTTTCATACTGATAGCAAAGAGCAGTGACATATGAATATTCAAGTCTTATAATGACTTGTCTATGATCATATTTGAATCACAGACTCACAGGATCATAGGGGTTGGGAGGGACCTCTGGAAATCATCTAGTCCAACCCCTCTTTTAAAGCAAGTTCCCTGGAATAGGTTATACAGCAAAGTGTCCAGGCAAGTTTTTAGTATCTCCAGAGAAGCAGGTTACACAACCTGTCTGGGTAGCCTCTTGCAATGCTTTGTTGTCTTCAATATAGAGAAGTCTTCCTTCATATTCATACATGTCTTATGAGGAACAGCTGAGAGAAAACTGGGACTGTTCTGGAGAAGAGGAGACTCAGGGGAGACCTTATTGCTGTCTACAGTTACTTGAAAGGACATTATGGGGTAGTGGGGATTGGCCTCTTCTCCACTGGCAATAGGATAATGGTCACAAGTTGTGTGAGTGGAGGTTCAGGTTGGGTATAAGGAAAAAAACAACTTCTCAAAAGAATGGTCAAGCATTGAACAGGGCTGCTCAGTGAGGTGGTTGAGTCATTGTCCCTGGAGGTGTTCAAAAAACATGTAGATATTTTACTAAGGAACATAATTTAGTGGGCAATATTAGTGGTATGTGGACAGTTGGACTAGATGATACTAGGTCTTTTCCAATCTTAATGATTCTATGATTCTGCAATTCTTACTTCCTACATTATAGTTTGTTCTTATTACCCCTTCTCTTGCCAGTGAGAACAACAAAAAGAGAACTTTATCACTTCAGATGTTGATAGGCATTCTCAACCTTTCCTCATGCAAGGGATACTCCAGGCTCCTATTAATCTTTGTGGCCCTCCACTAGACTCTCTCCAGTACTTCTCTACTTTTCATAAACTAAAGAAACCAGAACTGGACACTCAGTACTCCAGATGTGACCCAATCTGGGCAAACTAAATGGGAGGGGATCACCTCCCTCAGCCTATTTGCCCCATTTTTTTAATGCATTCCAATATACCACTGGCTTTCTTAGCCACAAAGGTACACTGCTGGTTCATGGTCAACTTTTCGTCCAACAGGACTTGTATGTTCATTTCTGCTTCCAGCAAAATGGCTCCTAACTTGTACTGATGCATGTAGTTATCCCTCCTCAGGTGTAGGATCTTACACTAGCCCTTGTTAAACTTCATAACGTTCTTTTCTGCCCAGCTCTTCAGCTTGTTCAGGTCTCACTGAATGGCAGCACAGCCTCCTGGTGTGTCAGCCACCCCTCTCAGATTTGTACCATTAGCAAACTTCATAACAGTACGGAATTTCCTTATCCAGGCCATTGTTGGAGATGTTAAACAAAACTAGACCCCATGTTGACCCTGGGAAACACCGCTAGTGACAGACTTCCAACTAGACCCTGTGTCACTGATCTCAATCCTTTCAGCACTGCCCATCAGCCAGTTCTCAATCCACCTCACTATCCACTCATCTATCCAATGCTGTAAGCTTACGCATAAGGCTGCGATGGGACAGAGTGTCAAAAGCCATGCTGAATACAAGATACACAACACCCACTACTCTCCCTTCAACTATCCATCTAGTCGTAACTTTACAGAAGGCTACCAGATTGCTTAAGCATTATACATTTGGAGTCCGAAGAAGGACAACAAGGCTTGTGAAGAACTTGGAGAATATGACCTATGAGGATCAAGGAACTGGGGCTTTTTAGTCTAGAGAAGAGGGTGCTGAAGGGATACATTATTGTTCTCTTCAAATGCCTGAAAGGTGACTGCAGTGAGAGTGAATGGGGTTGGTCTCTTCTCTCTGGTGAAAAGTTACAGGATGAGGGGAAATGGCCTCAAGTTGCATCAGGAGAGGTTAGGCTTGATATCAGGAAAAAATTATTTACAGAAATGGCGGTTAAGCACATGAATAAGCTCCCCAGGGAGGTGGTTGAGTCACCATCTCTGAATGTTTTTAAAAATCATTTGGACATGATGTTCAGGGATGTAATTTAACAGACAGCTGTTAGTGTAGTATGGTTAGGTTGCGGTTGGACTTGATGGTATTTTCCAATCTGAGCAATTATATGATTCTAAACAAAATGGAGAAAGTCACATGGTTCTCCCAGGCTTTGTAAAGATCACAGAATCATAGAATCACAGAATCACAAAATTGTAGGAGCTGAAAGGGACCTCCAGAGATCACCAAATCCAGCTATGCTGCAAAGCAGTCCCTCTAAAGCAGGCTGCACAGATAGGGCATTCAGGAGGGTCTTGAATATCTGCAGAGAAGGAGAATCCATAACTGTTGTCCCCATTTTCGAGGACCAGTCCACCGGGGGCTAGCTATCTCCCCTTACTAGGACCATTGCAACACAGACACCAATATGAGGATGTAGCAAATGGCATTTATTGCAACGAAACATTGAGTTATATATCCTACGTGCCTTGTCTACACCCCTTCTACGTCCTTCAAGCGTGTGTCATGATTTGTGTAACAGAGGTCCTATCGCATCACATCTCGATACCCCGTTAACACCTACAGAGCAGGGGAGGTCCTGACCGTCACATCCCGATGACTCATTAACGCCTACTACAATATCTCCCCCTCCCCATGCTCGGTAAAGCCTTGCTCCGTCACAGCGCGTTATTCACTTGCCACCTAATAGCTCTAGCGTAGGTTATACAGAAGGTGATACACTACATTCTTAAGTAATTCAAGCCGGGCTACTCATCTTAGCATATGCCAGACCTTCACATATAATATAATTACAAGCGCCAAACATATCAATGGATATATAGGATTAATAAGATCACGACCGGATGCAGTATGGAATTTAATACCCCTCTCGCTGTTGGTGACCATCCAAGAAGCATCTCCCACCAATGGAATTCTCTGTCTTTCTTCACCCTTTCTAGGACACAAAGTATCTCTCCCGCATCATGGTGAACAGTGATCAAGGTTTTCCGTCCATTGTCTCAAACACGTTTTAACTGCTGGTACAGATCATCACATTGCAACGGTTTCCTTACCAAAGCAAGGTTCATTCCAATTGGGGCTGATAATACATCTTGAATCAGCGTGTAATTAGACTGCAGGAACTGATGTGATATAACCGGAACAGGTCATCAATAAAGCAGGCCCTAGTACCAATCCCTCAGGATGACACTCATGAGCAGCTGGATTTAGTTCCATTCACTACCACTCTCTGGGCCAAACTCTACAATCAGTTCTTTACCCAACAAAGAGTGTACCTGTCCAAGGCACAGGCTGCCAGCTTTTCCAAGAGAATACTGTGGGAGACAGTGTCAAAGGCTTTGTTGAAGTCTAGATAGATTATGCTAACATCATTTCCCTCACCCAGCTGGTCATAAAAGGAGATCAGGTTGGTCAAGCAGAACGTGCCTTTCATAAACAGGGTGGGCCTGAGCCTCTCATTGTCCCACACATGCCTTGTGATCTCCTTCAAGATGATCTGCTACATAAGCTTTCCTGATACCGAGGTCAAGGTGACAGCCCTGTTCCACACATACTCCTTATGACCCTTCTTGTAGATGGGATTCACATTGGCAAGCCTCCCACCCTCTGGCTTGACCAGGTTCTTGTTGATCATGAACACTGATACATGGTGCAAATATGGCTTGGCAATAACCTCTGCCAACTCCCTCAGCATCTTTTGGTGGATTCTATCTGTCCCCATGGACTTGTAATAGTCTAGGTGAAGTAGTAGGTCTCTGTTTTCATCTGAATCGTAGGAGTTTATTCTGCTTCCCAACCCAGACTTCCAGATCAGGAGGGAGAATGCCCCAGGGATGACTGATCTGACTTTTAAAGACAGATGTAAAGAAGGCATTGAGAACCTCAGCCTTTTCCTTATTCTCAGTCTTACAGGTAACTCAAAAGAGAAATCTCCCATATTTTAATCAAATAGGTCACAAGGTCAGAGTTCTGACCACAGTAGAATAGATCTGCTTCTTCTCTATTTCTGGTTAGTATTCCCTTCTGGACTTGTAAAACTTAGAATAAGTGAAACTGAGAAACTAATATGCTCCTGGGAGCTAGCTTAGTTTAGCCAGCTTAAATGAAACATTAAAAGTACATATTAGCTTTAAAAAAAATAATAAAAGTAAATCAATTCTAAAATCTTGGAGATAGTTTTGAGACAGCTGTCTTGCAACAAAACTGTCATGGAGTTAACTAGAT
>NW_011217389.1:11121-14149 GCF_000146605.3 Meleagris gallopavo | reverse complement strand
GGGGTAGGGAGAGGGAAGTTGGGCTCAAGGAAAAGAAAAAAAAAAAGAACAGAAGCAACAATCTAAGGAGGAAAACTTATTTTACTAACTATGATATCAGAATGCAAGATAATACAATATAATACAATCTAATTGAAATTAAGACTAATAAATCAAAATAAAATAGGAGAGAGAGAGAGTTTTCTGAAACCAAAAAGCCTACTTTGAACTGAAGGCACACAGCTTGGGAGCACAACCCCACCCTCTTCCAGGAGCTGCAAGAGAGAGAGAGCAAGATCCCGTGACTTCCTTCGTGCCGTAACTTATCATGTTCGCCTCACATGAGAAAGGTCCCTTGGGATATGTAGTTCTTCTTCTCTTCTGAGAGCCAGGTATCCAGAAAGTTGTCAGTCCACAGAACTGGAGTATTAACTCTTTAATTACCCATGCGCTACATGATGTGGAATACAGAAAACCAATAATCACAAAACCATGACAAAACCCCTCCCTAGTCATGATTAAGAAAAGATTTTAAGACAGCTGCCTTACAACAAATTCCCTCCTTAGTCATGATTAAGAAAAGGACAAATCATGAAACAGGTCTAGGAAATTTTAAGTTTCCTCAATATACCAAAGTTTTCTGAAAACAAAAATGGATTTATTTGGCTGAGTGGAGATTAACTTGGACCAAAGTTCTGAGGGTTCGAACTGAAAAATAGAAAACAATTGTAGCACTCACTTTACCATAGCCAATTATAACAAACAAACAAACAACAACAACAAAAACAACAACAAACAAAAAAATACACTAAGGATTAAAAAAGACTTCTGGTTCAAAATTTTCTCATCAGAATAGTTAGTAACTGTTAAAGCCATTCTGAGTGGGAGGAGTAAGGCAGCCACTGAGGATTCTACTCAAACTTAGTGAGATCTCTGGTACCTTGACTCTTGCTCGCTATTACTCACAGATTATTTTGTATGCTTACTTGTTAGAGGAGTTGTGAAAGGATTCTAAATGCAGTGCCTCAACTTTGATGTGGACAGTTGATATTAAGATTCTAGAAGTGATAATGAATTGTTTAGAATTTAGCATTTGAGGAGGAGAGAGAGAAGAGTAAGTTAGAATTAATAATTCCCTGACTCTCATAATATCTAAAGAGAAAAAATTTACAAAATAGTTGATGCGTATTATAGCACATGGAGAAGCTAATACTTCTTAGATGGATAGTCCTACATATTTCTTTATCAAAGCAGCTGCCATCAGATAGCCTTATGTTTTGTATGTTTATGTAAAGTATGGCACCTGAGAAAGGAAAATTCTGGACATCCCACTCACTAGATTAGGCTGTCCAGAAATCTATCCAATCTCATAGTGAATACCCCCAGGGATGGCACATTTACAGCTCTTCTGGGCAACCTCTTCCAGTGCCTCATCACTCTGAGTAAATCATTTTTACATGACATCTAATCTAAATTTCCCCTCTTTTAGTTTAAAGCCATCTCTCCTTGTCTTATCACTATCACATGGTATAAAATATCTGTCCCTCTCCTGCTTATAAGCTCCCTTCAAATTCTGAAAAGCCACAATGAGGTCTTCCTGGAACATTCTCCAAGCTGAACAAGCCCAGCTAAACATTTACACAAGCTTCATAAATTTATATGAAAAATGTGTACTAAGATATTCTTGAAATCCTGTATAAATTATTTCAGAGGATAGACTAGAATGTATAGAAAGCCTATGAATAGCAATTATCCTTTTTAAAATTAAAGTCTTGTGTTTAACCAGAGAAATTTAAAAACAGCTGTTTTGCATTTATATCGTTTTCCAGTTTATGAACTCTCTTGCTTTTCCAGATACCAAAGAAAAAACATATTTTTCATTGAGTTAGGAATGTAAAACTTTTTAAGAGAGAGAGAAGGAGACAGACCATTGTGTCCATTGGGTACATAAATACAAACACCTCCTATTTAAAGGCAAAACAGCGCTACATATATTCCACTTTCTCTGATGCTGTTCTATTAATAATTTTTCCTTATTCCTCCTTATTCCTCAATACTGAACATTTAAGAAGGCATTTTTAATGAAATAGATATATATATATATATTCTCTTAATTGTCTGAAGAGCTTAATTTATCATTCACTAGGTCTAGGCAACGCAAACAAAAAAGAAATAGTTTTCCTAATACTCTCCTTAATGCAGTTTATCTAATTAGTGACACTTTATGTGGGTAAGAGTCTCTAGTCCACAGGAGAAGAAAATAACTATCCATCAAATGCAAAGACAGACTATATTCCTAACTGTTATTAGGAGAACCTTCTGTCACTGCTTACATATTTCCCTTTTTCCATCAGTGTAACTAGGGAAAAAAAGAAACAGAGATAGGCTCAATTGTGATGTTAATTGAGGATACTCTTACCAGAGACTGCAACTATGGGGATGGAACTAGGTCTGTACATATCAGCACTTTTTCTAACAGAGCATGCCATATCATATGATCATATTATTTTTTAGGTGGGAAGTAAAACATTTTTACAGTAAAATCAGAGTAAATCATTACTTTGTTGTCTATAGGTTGCAGAAAAACATATTACCTTTAAAGTTATATTTTTGACCAAAGTTTTCTAATATGGAGCATATATAAAGGGCAATAAAAAACAACGGTACATATGAAAGACAGGAAGCATAGGGGAAAAGCATACTGCCACCCAATTAGACAATCTGATGGAGATAATCTGTTTTTATGATATCATGATTGATGAGAAGATTTCACAAAGGCTGGTTTGACTGTAGTCTCTGGTCAGAGAAACACCAGATGTAATGTGGAATTCAGCAGGAGAAACATCCCTCAGTAAATTACTTCATGAATGAAATATCATGGAATTTGTTTTGTCCTTTCCTTGCCCAATTTGTCAGACAATTAATCCAAGTAAAAACATCGAAGACAGCTCTTCAAAAATATTTATACTTATTTTTAATCCAATTAATTGTAATAGATGTAACAAAAATAAATTTCATTTCAAAATTCAGCTGTGTTTTGAAATAATAG
>NW_011217389.1:0-6095 GCF_000146605.3 Meleagris gallopavo | reverse complement strand
AATGTTTTATTTGCAATCTCTTAATATTTACTTATCTTAATTTTCTTATGAATTCAGAAAAACAATGAGACATTACTTTTGGAGCAATCTTCATTAAATATACAGTATCATTAATATATAAGTAACAAAATATTTTAATTTTAACATTTTCTAAAACAATTAAAAAAAGGATGAGGAACAAAAAACATAAATCTAGTGGGATACATCACATTATGTTTGTGAATTTAATGCATCATACTGGCTCAGTGGCAGTGGTTGCAGTTCTCAGTGATGTTCCAAGGCATTCATCAGAGATTTTTATGAAATTTTATTCTTCCTGTACTTCATACTTCACAACTGTCCACAAATGTGCATGCTGCCAAAAAGTGATTACATGATTAAGAAGTGACTGTGAAGTGAGGTTAAATTTTTTTTCCTCTGGTAAGGGAGGTCTTATGAAATTTTGGTAAATAGACATGATCAGATTTTTTAGTTGAATATCTGATTGCAACTCCATACATTTCATTCAGAAAATTGCAGGTAGTGTATTTATTTCAACTGAAAATGGTGTCAAAAACATAAATTGATGATTATTTATTTATTTATTTATTTATTTAATCTTGAAACCTGTTCTAAAGCTTCTTTATCAAAATGTAAAGCATGGCTGTGTATTCTTCATTGTCCGGAGCAATGTGTTTAGTCAGTGTATCAAAATGCATAAAATTATTTGCTACTACTTCAATGAATTCTGCGCAGCATTGCCCTCACCATGTCTAGTTTTCAGTTGACAAAGTGTTAATGGTGCTCTGACAGTTTGGTTGTTGCTGAGCAATGGATGCATGCCCAGGTAGTGGTGAAGAGCTACCATCTTTATAATATGGAGTAGGGGACAGCCTACATTGCCAGTTGTGCTGGGATGCATGCATCCCATGGGTCACTATTTGGATACACCTGGATTATACCTTTCAGATACGGAGAAGGAGGTATGGAGAACCCATATTTCTATGATTCTATTAAACAGGAGGGGGAACAACTGTTTACGAGGGAGATGACAGAACAAGGGAGAATGCTTTTAAACTAACACTGGGGAGATGTAGGTTAGATATTAGGAGGAAGTTTTCCACTCACAGGGTGATGATACTCTGGAGCAGGTTGCCCAGAGAGGTTGTGGATGCCGCATCCCCAGAGGCATTCAAAGACAGGCTGGATGTGGCTCTGAGTAGCTTGGTCTACTGGTTGGCAACTCTGCCTCCACAGCAGGTGGGTTGAAACTAGATGATCGTTATGGTCCTTTCAAGGCAGGGCATTGTATTGGGTCTTTTTTTTTCTTGAAGCATTTGAGAACATGGAAAGACCCACACTGGAGCAGAGAAAACAGTGTGAGGGCTTCTAAGAAACCATCACGAATCAACCACAACCCCCTGTGAATTCTCTGTCTTCTCTTTGCCACTCAACAATAGTGGAGCAGCTAAAACATTCAAGAATTATGAAGTAAAGTTGCACCTGTGAAAAGATGAGACCAGTTTGGGGGTAGGTATTAGTTTTGTCTTTGTTTCTCATCATCGTACTTTATTTTAGTTGGCAATAAATTATTAATTTTTTTAAAAACTGAAATTGAATCTGTTTTTGCTGTTATAGTACTTGGTACATCTCTTTATCCAAAAGAGATCTCCATTTTATTTTCTTTCTCTAGTTCTGCTGGGGAGACAGAGTGAGAGAGTATTTTTGTCTATATCTGCCAACCATCCAAGGAAAATCTACTAAAATGGTGTTGCATGCATTTTACAGAAGAAACATACAGACAAACAAATAAATGAAGAAACGTAACAAAAAGTAGGAGCTTTACAGAAGAACTTGCTTCAAGGTTCAGACAAAGACACCATATAAGTGCAAATAAATTTGGAATGAAAATAAAAATGATCACTGAATGGGAAATGAAACTGATGAGTTTTGAGCATTCATAGATGACATAAATTTGTTTCTTATAGGTTTATAGGTCTAACCAAGAAAATTCAAAGCCATAGATACAATAGCTACAATAGTGGAGCTATTAACAATATTAATTACATTTGGAAAAGTAGAAAAGTACAGTTTTTTAAGTTGAGTCTAAGTTTTGGAAGAAATCTGTGAATATTTATTTTACCTGACCTGGACTGTCATTGAAGAACAACAGGAATCTTCATTCTCGTCTGTTTAAAAAAACAGTCAGTTTTAAACTTAGGAACTGTTTTTTGTTTGTTTGCTTGTTTCTTTGTTTGTTCATTTATGTTGTTGGTTTTGTGTGTGGGGTTTTTGTTTTCTGTTTTTTGCTTCCATGCAAAAATATGAAAAGGGAAAAAAAAGATCCAATAGTGATGTTTATTACCACTGTATACCCATCACACATCTCCAAGTAGTAGTAGTTCACTAATAGTTCATTTTTGTCTGGAAATTCAGATCTGCTGAATGGAAAAATACTTCCTAACCCATACCTATACATTTATCTTTTTCATTCTTGTACATTAACGGAAAACAAATAAAAAAAAGTCAGCTTGAGTTTATGCTATTTTGACAGAGCTCATGCATTCTCTAGGTATGAACTCGAATTTGGAGTCCTGAACATGTATTCAAAGCCTTTTCTGAGAAAAAAACAGAGTCTAGTCTCCGGATAGAGTAATAATATCGAATGCTTTTGGAAGTTGCTATCTGTGATCCCCACTGCTGTCATGGACTGGACACCTTTCCCTGACTAGTGTGACTAAATCCAGAAAGTAATTTTGGATGGAGTTAGTTTCTGTGACAGACAAAACAGACTTTACAGTAGGCAAATTGAATTTCTCTGGTTCAGTGACCATTTTGGCATTGATCCTCTCAAGATTTTCACATTATCGGGGGCTGATATGTTTTCTTGTAAAGAGCTGAGGGCAGCATAACTGATTCCTTGTCTGCTGTCTTTAAAAAGAGTAATTCTATCTACATCTACTGAGTCACTTACACATGTATCAATAAACATGCACTCAAGAAAAACAAAATGGAAATATCTACATAAAATGCTTTTTATTGTTGTTGTTCTACAGAAGCTTTATTTTACATAGCCTGGAAATTCACAG
Source organism: Meleagris gallopavo (assembly GCF_000146605.3). Classification (NCBI taxonomy): domain Eukaryota; kingdom Metazoa; phylum Chordata; class Aves; order Galliformes; family Phasianidae; genus Meleagris; species Meleagris gallopavo. Next base: position 3,027 of record NW_011217389.1, on the reverse strand, counting down.
TGAACTTCTTGGAGAGAGTCAGCATTTGTACCTAGCATTACAAAATGCAGTTTGTTTGTAATTGAGTGAAATGGCAAAAATGTTTACTTATGAATTATGAATGGTGCACTGGCAATATGCGCTTTGATTCAGTTATGTTAGAGGCCATTACCAGTAATATCATGGAAGGAAACACAAGAACCTTCATGTTTAAATTGCCACTGCCACATAGTTTTGCATTTTGGATCCACTGGACTTCTCCTTTTTATTTTTATTTTTTGTTTGGTTGGTTTTTGTTCTTCTCCTGTGCGTGTGTGTATGTGTGGTAGTGCTGCTGATGTGGAGTTTTTGCTTGTATTTTTTTTTTTCCTTGAGTCTGTTTTTATTCTTGCCCGGGACAAGGAAAATTGAAACATTCTTGTCACTTCATGCTTATATTTTATTCAAGGTTTTATTTTCCTTATAGTAAGGAAATTAATGAATGAACATCACAGGGTATAAAAATGCAAAATATGTGAGTGAATAAGTATTTTTATTATTACAAACATAGAATCATAGAATCATAGAATTGCTCAGATTGGAAAAGACCATAATGATCACCAAGTCCAACTGCAACGTAACTATATTACACTAACTCTAACAGTCATCTGCTAAACCAGACGCCTGAGCACCATGTCTAAAGGGTTTTTAAACACATTCAGGGATGATGACTCAACCACCTCCCTGGAGAGCCTATTCATGTGCTTAACACCCTTTTTGTATAGAAGTGTTTCCTGATATCCAACTTACACCTCTCCTGGCACAACTCGAGGCCATTTCCCCCCATCCTGTCACCTGTCATCAGTGAGAAGAGACCAACCCCACTCTTGCTGCAGACAGCTTTGAGGTATTTGAGGAGAGCAATACAGTCTCCCCTCAGCCCTCTCTTCCCCAGACTAAACAACCCCAGTTCCTTCAGTCTTTCCTCGTAGCGCATATTCTCCAAGCCCTTCCCAAGCCTCATTGCCCTTCTTTGGACCTGCTCCAGCACCTCAATGTCCTTTCTGTACTGAAGTGCCCAAAACTGAACACAGTACTTGAGGTGAAGCCTCATCAGTGCCGAGCACAGGGCAGGATGACTTCCCTAGTCCTGCTCACCACACCATTCTTGATACAAGCCAGGATGCCATTGGCCTTCTTGGCCACCTGGGCACACTGTTGGCTCATATTCAGCTGATTGTTCATCAGTACACCAAGGTTCCCTTCTGTCAGACAGTTTTCCACCCACTCCTCCCCAAGCCTGTAGGGTTGCCTGGAGTTGTTGTGATCAAAATGCAGAGCCCAACAATTGTCCCTATTGAAACTCATATAGTTTACCTTGGCCTATCAACCCAGTCTATCCAGGTCAACACTTCCCCCTCAATGTATTGTCAACTGCAAACTTACTGAGCGTGTACTCAATCCCCTCATCAAGACCATTAATAAAGTTGCTGAATAGAAGCAGACTCAGTATTGAGCCCTGGGGGACACCACTTGTGACTGGTCACCAACTGGATTTAGCTCCATTGACCACAACTCTTTGGGCCTGGCCATCCAGCCAGTGTTTCACCCAGCAGAGCATATTCCGATCCAAACCATGGGCAGCCAGCTACTCTATGAGGATGCTGTGGGGGACAGTGTCAAAGGCTTTACTGAAGTCCAGGTAGATCACATCACCAGCCTTACCTTCATCCACTATGCAGGTCACCTTGTCATAGAATGAAACCAGGTTTGTTGGACTGGATCTACCATTTGTAAACCCATGTTGACTGGACCTGATCCCCTGGTTAATTTTTAACTGATCCATGATGGCTCCCGAGATTATCCATTCCATGACCAAGGTGGGACAGATAGGTCTGTAGTTACCAGGATCACCTTTCTGGCCCTTTTAGAAGATGGGTGTCACATTTGCCAGTCTCCAGACTGCTGGGACATCCCTGGTTAGCCAGGACAGTCGAAGGATGATGGAAAGTGGCTTGGCAACCACATCCACCAACTCCCTCAGCACTCTAGGGTGCAATCCACGGACTGGTGAGTGTCCACCTTTCAAAGCAGATCCAAAACCATCTCATCATGGATTACACAGGGCCTATTCTGTTCCCCATCCCTATCTACCGGCACAAATGGGCTGTGTGCCCAGGGAGTAACTAGCCTTGCTGTTAAAGACTGAGGTAAAGAAGGCATTAAGTACCTCAGCCTTATCCTGTGATCACTGTGTTGCCCTCAGTGTCCAGCAAGGGTTGGAGATTTTCCCTAGCATTCCTCTTACTGTTGATGTATTTACAGAAATACATATTGTTGTCCTTCACCTTAGTAGCCAAGTTCATTTCTAATTTTCTCCCTGCACAGCTTCATTACGTACTTGTAATCATCCTACTTTGCTTGTCCACTCTTCTAAAGACCATAAACTTTCCATAGACAGTCATAAACATGACTTGACCATAGACAGTCAAGAATATCATCTTTTTCAAGTGATGTGGATGCCAAATGTTTTCATTGAATGCCTTCATAGCTGGTCCTGAGTCATCGTCATGAATATGTATATCTGATGAAGAAATACTCCAATGTACTTTTGAAAGACATTAAAAGGAAAGAGAGGAGGTCCAATACAATATGGAAAAATGCAAGTCCAACAGAAAGATGCATTTTTTGTTGCTTCTCACATTAATCCATTATTTAGAACTCCCCTGCTTCAAGTCATCATTGTACCAGCAATACCTCTTTGATCAAATGTCAAATAGAGCACTCTGAAGGGCTAGTTATTATGAGGGCCAGCAAAAAGCTACTTTTTCATTATTGTTTGGGGTTAAGATGCTATTTTATGAGGTGATGAAATAACCAGGAAAATCTAAAATATGTTAAAAACAAAATGAGACAAATGTTTCTGGAAGCAAAGAAAGCACAGGAATATTATCTCGGAAAGAATTACAGCTCCTGTCTGTCAGAAATCAACAAATGTGAGTTATTTGAAAGGGAAATATGTGCACTGACAAGTAAGCATGCATTTTAAATATGTTTAAAGAATATATA
>NW_011217388.1:0-542 GCF_000146605.3 Meleagris gallopavo | reverse complement strand
TTTTAAAAGACAAAAGGATGAAATTAGCAAGGAAACTGTAAATCAACAAGCAATAATTCCCAAAGCCTTATGTTACTCGAATTCTACTCTCAGCAAATATAATCAAAACTAATGGTAACATTATCACTTACTGAAGAATTAACACAGCTCCAGGGATTCCATCAATATTGCAATCTATAACCTCAGCATGTGTGGCATCAGGAAAATATAATATGAAAAAATAATACACACCAAAGCAGAATTAAGAGAAGGCTGTACAGTGGTTTATTATAACTATTAAGATTGCACTAGCACTGTTCATGAGAACTGCAGAACTGTGTTTGTTACATTCATTCCTCCAAAAATTGCTATGTATATTCTCTACAAGTTGTTCAGTTAGAAAAAAAGTCTGTGTAGGTTAACATTATAACTGGATGATCATCCTAAAAAAAATTAAAAAAAAAGATTGCTCAAAGCCCCAAACAGCTTAGCCTTGAATGCATCCAGGGAAGAGGCATTCACAACCTCGCTTGGCAACATGTTCCAGTGTCTCACCACTCTCA
>NW_011217387.1:0-1149 GCF_000146605.3 Meleagris gallopavo | reverse complement strand
AATGCCACATTTCCCTCACCCTTGGCAGTACAGCTGAGTGGTTATGGGGATAAAAACTGCCCCTGCCTCATTTGGTTGGGGTTCAAGAATCACCCCTATTCCATTAGACAATCGTGAGCCCCTCTTCCTCTAGCAGCACAGAGCACATGGTAGGGGCATTTTCAGCCACACTCTGACTCCACCATTTGACTCCCAAACCGCTCATGCCACTCTCTCCAGTAACTGGTAATTTGTCCATCCAGTGAACACAGGACAGAGTGAGATGGTGCAGAGTTAAGAAAAGACTCATTAAGGGGACAGGACAGACTGTGGGTATCAATCAAATGGCTCAAGCATATATGAAGGGCCACTGCTGCACGCCACACTATCACTCCTCATATGTTCACCCCTTTCTCTGTATACCCCAACACGAGATATTACAGGTCTGTCTCACACCAATCCCAATCCATGTCCTGATTCACAACTGCATCTCTTGCAAAGGCCAGACTTGTCTTCCTGAAAGTGGCCTGGTGGTAGTCTGAATAGCAGCCACAATACCTAAAGCACAGCAGATCATGCAGTTTTCCACCTACATAAATATGCATTAACCCTTGCCATAACTCACTCATTTGGTTGTGTGGGGACTATACAACAGGCAGTCAAAACGGTCTCACCAAAATCTAAGCACATAACATTCACAGTCCTCCGTTTTTCAATCTTGTATATTATTTGCCCTGTGTATAATCAGGCTGGCTGCTGCTAATCACTGTGTCCTTAGCATGTTTAACAATGGCATCTGAAGACATTTCCTCTGAAACACTGTAGGAAGGAGTGACGGGAATGCATCTGATGTGTTCTTCCCAGCATCCTTGGCTAGACAAGTCTGTGGGACCATGCATTTAGGAAATGAAAAACCCTTCCCTTATCCCTGAGGACCCACAATAATGGAATGAGCTGGAGTGCACTATGCCCAGCTGTGCTCTGTGTGCTGGAGGGTACAATGACAGAAACAGAGTTCCATCACTGAGGGAGAAGCTAGAGCTTCTATGGGAAGGGTCTGCACAGTGTGACTTGGCTAAATCCACTGGTTCTGTCTGATGCAGAACAAAGATGGGGTTCTCAGCACCAGAACGGAGCTGGGATGTATTTGCTGTCTCTAGACCTCTTCCT
>NW_011217386.1:0-400 GCF_000146605.3 Meleagris gallopavo | reverse complement strand
AGCAGGATTTTCCAGAGAGCAGCATGAGGTGGGATAAGGTCACACCCAGGAGCTGTGCAGCAGCTCAATCTTAGGAGTCTCCTTTCTTGCCACTGAAAAGATGCCTTCAGTGAGGATCAAAGTAGTGTAATGTGGGGAATGAAATTGAAATGCACAGGAAACCAACGTACACACTATGTTATTATCTGGAATGTTTTGCGTTCAAGATGAACTTGTCAGAAAATAATCACTGCTAGAAGCAATGCCTCTGGGCATGGATCACCTTGAGTCCACTACAAAAGCCAGTGCATCTCATTGCCCTCTCATCTACTACTCTTATGGCCTTCTCCATGGGAACCAGGTGAGTATAAAGCCCCTTCTTGTCCACCTCGTCCTCCAAATGGAAGACTCAGCTGCTCTC
>NW_011217385.1:0-478 GCF_000146605.3 Meleagris gallopavo | reverse complement strand
AAAGTTTCTCAGTTCAAGTGAAGATTGCCTCCATGATAAATCTTCTCAACACTTCCCTTCCCCATGAAGAACAGTCCCAAGATTTGGCATGGCACAGAGCTGAGAGCAGCTGAGTCTTCCATTTGGAGGACGAGGTGGACAAGAAGGGGCTTTATACTCACCTGGTTCCCATGGAGAAGGCCATAAGAGTAGTAGATGAGAGGGCAATGAGATGCACTGGCTTTTGTAGTGGACTCAAGGTGATCCATGCCCAGAGGCATTGCTTCTAGCAGTGATTATTTTCTGACAAGTTCATCTTGAACGCAAAACATTCCAGATAATAACATAGTGTGTACGTTGGTTTCCTGTGCATTTCAATTTCATTCCCACATTACACTACTTTTGATCCTCACTGAAGGCATCTTTTCAGTGGCAAGAAAGGAGACTCCTAAGATTGAGCTGCTGCACAGCTCCTGGGTGTGACCTTATCCCACCTCAT
>NW_011217384.1:0-525 GCF_000146605.3 Meleagris gallopavo | reverse complement strand
ATAGGAAGAGGCAAAAAAGGGCAGCAGGATTTTCCAGAGAGCAGCATGAGGTGGGATAAGGTCACACCCAGGAGCTGTGCAGCAGCTCAATCTTAGGAGTCTCCTTTCTTGCCACTGAAAAGATGCCTTCAGTGAGGATCAAAAGTAGTGTAATGTGGGGAATGAAATTGAAATGCACAGGAAACCAACGTACACACTATGTTATTATCTGGAATGTTTTGCGTTCAAGATGAACTTGTCAGAAAATAATCACTGCTAGAAGCAATGCCTCTGGGCATGGATCACCTTGAGTCCACTACAAAAGCCAGTGCATCTCATTGCCCTCTCATCTACTACTCTTATGGCCTTCTCCATGGGAACCAGGTGAGTATAAAGCCCCTTCTTGTCCACCTCGTCCTCCAAATGGAAGACTCAGCTGCTCTCAGCTCTGTGCCATGCCAAATCTTGGGACTGTTCTTCATGGGGAAGGGAAGTGTGGAGAAGATTTGTCATGGAGGCAATCTTCACTTGAACTGAGAAACTTTA
>NW_011217383.1:0-746 GCF_000146605.3 Meleagris gallopavo | reverse complement strand
TGCTTTTCTTCTGGAATCTGGAAAGGATCCTGCACAACTTCTGTCCCTATGTTCTCATGTCTGGGGCAGAATAGGAAGAGGCAAAAAAGGGCAGCAGGATTTTCCAGAGAGCAGCATGAGGTGGGATAAGGTCACACCCAGGAGCTGTGCAGCAGCTCAATCTTAGGAGTCTCCTTTCTTGCCACTGAAAAGATGCCTTCAGTGAGGATCAAAAGTAGTGTAATGTGGGGAATGAAATTGAAATGCACAGGAAACCAACGTACACACTATGTTATTATCTGGAATGTTTTGCGTTCAAGATGAACTTGTCAGAAAATAATCACTGCTAGAAGCGATGCCCCTGAGCATGGATCACCTTGAGTCCACTACAAAAGCCAGTGCATCTCATTGCCCTTTCATCTACTACTCTTATGGCCTTCTCCATGGGAACCAGGTGAGTATAAAGCCCCTCCTTGTCCACCTCGTCCTCCAAATGGAAGACTCAGCTGCTCTCAGTTCTGTGCCATGCCAAACCTTGGGACTGTTCTTCATGGGGGAGGGAAGTGTTGAGAAGATTTATCATGGAGGCAATCTTCACTTGAACTAAGAAACTTTATGAGCAAGAATGTGGACAGTAGTTGGATAGATCCTGTGGGTTATTTCTAGGCTCTGGCAGGATGAAACCAAAAACCCTTATCTATCCATCTCCCAGAGGTGTATATACCTTGGCTACCTCATGGCATGTTTGCAGTTTGCTTCTCATGCAT
>NW_011217382.1:0-649 GCF_000146605.3 Meleagris gallopavo | reverse complement strand
TGGGTCGATGATGAAGCCGGTGGCCGCCTGCGCCTCCAGCAGCACCAGGGCCGTGCCCTGCCTCAGGATGCCCTTCCGCATGGCCTGGTAGATGCTCGTCTTCTCCGTCTTGGCGGGGTCGGCCTTGGAGGGCACCAGCACGCCGGCGATGCAGCCCGTGCCGTCCAGGTAGCGCTTGACGGAGGCCATCTGCGTCACCTGCTCCACCGTCTTGGAGCCCTGGACCAGGTCGGCCAGCGTGTCCTTGTCGATGATGCCCGAGTCCAGCAGGTCCGAGGCGGTCACCTGCCGCCTGAGGCCCCGGAACGTCACCTTGCTGCTCCGCTCCACCGCCTCCTGAACCAGGAGGGCGAGCAGGTTGGCCAGCTGGTCCAGCGTCAGGCTGCCGTCGCGGGCCTTCCCCAGCAGCTCGCGCCTCTTGGCCTCGGAGACGTACTTGGAGAAGAGCAGCTCCCACAGGGAGACCTTCCTGCCGTGGAAGTCGCCGCCCGACACCTCGACGCAGCGCGACGACAGGGCCCGCTCCAACTCCAGCTCCAGCTCCAGCTCCAGCTCCACGGCCGCGTCCGAGTCCACGTGGCGCTCGCCGTCCTGCCGGGAGCTGCCGGCATCGCCGCTGTGGGCCGCAGGCGGGGCCTACTGCTGCGTC
>NW_011217381.1:0-437 GCF_000146605.3 Meleagris gallopavo | reverse complement strand
CGCTCGCCGTCCTGCCGGGAGCTGCCGGCATCGCCGCTGTGGGCTGCAGGCGGGGCCTCCTGCTGCGTCGTCTCCTGGCCGGAGGCGGCACGGCCCCGTCCCGCGGCCCCGGTGACGACGGCGGTGAGAAGGGCGGTCATGTCGGAGATGCTCAGCGTGCCCGCCTTGTACTCGCGCAGGAGGTCCTGGCGCCGGCGGTCGGGGACGTAGCGAGAGAAGAGGAGCTCCCAGAGGGTGACGCTCTGGCCCTGGAAGAGCCCCGCGCTGACGCTGGTGCGGGCGGTCTGCAGGGCTCTGCGGGCGTCCTCGCTCAGCTGGTAGAGCACCGAGCCCTTGTCCATCAGCTGCAGCATCAGCAGCCCCGTGTCCGGGTCGGGCACGCAGCGGCGCAGGAGCTGCATGTAGGTGAGGTTCTCGTGCGTGTTGGGGTCGAAGAA
>NW_011217380.1:2614-3209 GCF_000146605.3 Meleagris gallopavo | reverse complement strand
AAGGAGGAACCAAAAGTGAAAATACAAAAAGCAAACCAGAAGGCAGAGCCGGCAGGAGGGGAAGATGGCAGAAGCACGAGCAGGAGGAGCTGGGATAACATCTTCACTCTTAGTTTGTAGGATTTGTTTTCTCCTGCAAACCTGTTCCAGTGCAGCAGCAACAAAAAGCTCAACTGCAGCGGACCCCACTCTTCTGATTTCTGTAGTCAGACGTGTTTGTGAAATGTGCCGAGTATCAAGATCGGTCGCTTGCTTCGCTGGTGGCCTCAGTTTTCCTTTGGTAGCCTCTGCCCGTTACTGGAAACAAGGTTCCTGCCTTCCTCCTGTCTCTTTCAGAAACAAAGGCTTGCATGCAAGAAGTGGGCTGGTAACTAACTGTCAGAAGTGTTCTGCGTTGCTGAAAAGGGGGCTCTCCCTGTTCGTTGCTTCAAATGTACTGTACGTCTGACGTGTGCCTGTCATGTTTGTTTTCTTCTTCCATTCAGAAATCGTTGAAAGGATTCACCTGTGCTAAGCTGTATTTTGAAATAAAAGATATGAGCTTGCTAAAAGGTATACGTGTGGATGTCCGTGGTTGACCTGTTCTTGAAAGTGT
>NW_011217380.1:0-543 GCF_000146605.3 Meleagris gallopavo | reverse complement strand
TGTTTTATCTTTACTGCGTTTAAAAGCCAACCAAACAGAAACAATCCGGAACAGAATCTTTTCTTCTGAGTCACAGAACACCTAGCAGGCATCAGTTTCCCTGAGTAACCAGTTTGTGGACAGGAGAGGAGTTTCTCTGCACTGACCACAAAGGAAGGTTCTTAGCAGGCTTGAAGCCCAAGCTGTGTATTTGTCCGAGCTACAAGCCTTGGAGAAGACCTGGTGATATCCTGGGTCAGTTGCCTTTGTCTCTTCAGTAAGAGAACGTTGTTCTATACTTCAGCTGCCAATTCAGATTTCACAGCCATCTGTGGACCAGTTTTGTCCTGGTTGACTTAACACAACCCGCAGCCATGTGATGAAGAATTGTAGATATAAATGGGAAGCAGAAGGCCACCCCCGGTGAGAACATTCCCCTTCAGGGAAAACTGGCAGGGCCAGCTAAGCCAACTGACTTCAGGCTGTATCACCTGTGGCACGGCTGGAGCAGTGCAAAACAGTGTTTGTAGCCAAGTTCTTGGTGAAGTTCTGCGTTCCATTCTT
>NW_011217379.1:0-633 GCF_000146605.3 Meleagris gallopavo | reverse complement strand
ATGCGTTTCAAGGTTGATGTGTTCAAACCTGTGGGGGAAACTGTCAGCAATAATATCCAAGAAGCTGAGTTTAGATGGGCAATGCTTGATGTATCTGTTGTGACGAAGCTGCTTTTTAGTTTTTTGGGTTTAAAAATGCAGGATGTAGGAAGTGCTGTCATTCTCAACTACTGTGTAAATGCTTTCAGTTACGTAGTGTCACTTTGGCACTTAGTTTTATGTAGCACAGCAGCAGGGACACTGAGGTTCTCAGAGGCTTCTGTTGGTCTTCTGTTGTCCTTTTTGGACCAGCTATTCTGAAACAAGGAGTGCTGTCTCTGTCTCAAACAGTCTGACAGTCTTAACTTAGCACCTACAAGAGGCACACTGAAGGTTTTTCCCCTGTTACCTCGTTTCTAAGATGCTGGAGTAATTTCATCAAGTCTGTAGTCTGTGTAGCGGAGGTGAGCAACCTGTCAGGTAATGTGGTTGTTGAAAAGACTGATGTGGAAAAAGATACTAATCTGTTGCCTTCGTGTGTAATAGGAGAAGTTACAAGAATATAAAGCTGAAGGTGGCTGGAATGAGCTCTTTTACGTGACTCAAGCTGAACTGCGTGCGAGACCTGATGACGTCTCCCTTAACATCAGACTT
>NW_011217378.1:0-636 GCF_000146605.3 Meleagris gallopavo | reverse complement strand
GTTGGTCTTCTGTTGTCCTTTTTGGACCAGCTATTCTGAAACAAGGAGTACTGTCTCTGTCTCAAACAGTCTGACAGTCTTAACTTAGCACCTACAAGAGGCACACTGAAGGTTTTTCCCCTGTTACCTCGTTTCTAAGATGCTGGAGTAATTTCATCAAGTCTGTAGTCTGTGTAGCGGAGGTGAGCAACCTGTCAGGTAATGTGGTTGTTGAAAAGACTGATGTGGAAAAAGATACTAATCTGTTGCCTTCGTGTGTAATAGGAGAAGTTACAAGAATATAAAGCTGAAGGTGGCTGGAATGAGCTCTTTTACGTGACTCAAGCTGAACTGCGTGCGAGACCTGATGACGTCTCCCTTAACATCAGACTTGTTGCACTGTACCACTCCCGCAATAAATTACGAGATGCTGTGCTCCATGTTCAGGAGGCAGAGAAGAAAATACCTCTGGAGACAAGCTTGGAATGGTGTTCCTGTGTCCTAAAGACACTTGAGGTATTTCACCATCTTTTGATCCTGTCATAATCTTCCATATCCTCAGAACTGGTCATAGTCTCTCTAGTTTTGTTCCACTGACGGCTGTTGCTCAGGTGATTTAACTCCTGCAAATGAAAGTCTACTGAAGCCAATTGCTTA
>NW_011217377.1:0-515 GCF_000146605.3 Meleagris gallopavo | reverse complement strand
CCAAACTAATCAGGATTTTCTTCCAGTAGTAGACACTTCTTCCAATGTATTCCTTCTGGTCACAGAAGAATTTCAGGCTAGCGCCCTGTTGAAGAAAAGCAATAGAAGCTGCCTCAACAAATTCAAATCAAGTCTTACTAACACTTATTTGCCCTGGGGCCATTGTTTTCTTGAAAAAATTCAAGAATTGTTCTCTGACACTTGTGATGAACTTCAGGAGGTCCCTCCGTAGAGTTATCAAAGGTGACAGGGAGGAAATAACACTACAGGTCAGTGCAGTGCTAAGAGGCAGTGAGGGAGAGTGTAGCTGATAGCTTGACTAGAGAAACCAACTTACCTGACAGAGCTCACGGCAGCTCTCAATAGTACCTTCTCACCTGATTTTGTTTACTTTGTGCGTTCAGTTACACAGGGTGAGAAAAAACAGACTGTACATATTGAACAATAATCTCAGCTTACTGTATTTTGCAGGCTTCTTGCCCAGTGTATAATCAAGGCAGGCTGAAGGCCGTGCT
>NW_011217376.1:0-487 GCF_000146605.3 Meleagris gallopavo | reverse complement strand
CTTCCAATGTATTCCTTCTGGTCAACAGAAGAATTTCAGGCTAGCGCCCTAGTTGAAGAAAAGCAATAGAAGCTGCCTCAACAAATTCAAATCAAGTCTTACTAACACTTATTTGCCCTGGGGCTGTTGTTTTCTTGAAAAAATTCAAGAATTGTTCTCTGACACTTGTGATGAACTTCAGGAGGTCCCTCCGTAGAGTTATCAAAGGTGACAGGGAGGAAATAACACTACAGGTCAGTGCAGTGCTAAGAGGCAGTGAGGGAGAGTGTAGCTGATAGCCTGACTAGAGAAACCAACTTACCTGACAGAGCTCACGGCAGCTCTCAATAGTACCTTCTCACCTGATTTTGTTTACTTTGTGCGTTCAGTTACACAGGGAGAGAAAAAACAGACTGTACATATTGAACAATAATCTCAGCTTACTGTATTTTGCAGGCTTCTTGCCCAGTGTATAATCAAGGCAGGCTGAAGGCCGTGCTTCTCCAGC
>NW_011217375.1:0-1128 GCF_000146605.3 Meleagris gallopavo | reverse complement strand
GTTTGCCTTTGTCTCACAAGCTGGAACTAAGCACTTTGAAAAGAAGATGTAACACTCTTCAAGTGATCTCTCTGCCAGGCGTGGCAGTGCCACCTCTCAGCAGCAAGCATCAGGTGAAGCTTCATGCACATCACCCTCTTGCACTGAGCAAGGCTACGCTGAACAGCTGTTGCAGCCCCATCTCTTTTGTTGCAAAAGGAAGCAGTTACAGAAGCTCCTCTGATACAGTCATGCTTCAGTTGACCTTAAAAAGTGACACGGCTTACCAATATCGTATTTAGTAAGTTCTGCCTGCATTGGTGCTCGTGTACTGACATTGCCCATCTCCTCTGTGCCAAGGAAAGAACTCTCTCGAGAAGCTCCCTTCCCAAAGAGGCTTTCAAACAATGTCAGTAAACCCCTTGTGTTGGCAAAAGATTCCACAGTCTTTCTCAGGAAATCCTCCTTGCCACGGCTTAAGCTCAGCAGCATATGACCTGGAAAACAAAAATGGGATTTCACATAAAAATACTGCACTTCACGAAGGACAGCCCCAACAGAGGGCTGCTCTTGCTCCTTCGGGTTGGGAAGCGAGCCACTTAACTCTTCAAGTAACTATTCATAAGATTACAAGAGATCTATGGAGCTTTCTTAAGGATTAATTCTTATTACCAGACTGGCTTTTTCGATCGCAAGCCAACATTTCCAGCTTGTCTAGTCCAGCAGGATCCCCTTCTGTTACTTTTGACTTTGGTGTAGGAACCTGGAGAAGAAAGGAGAGAATTTGTCACAGCCTCTTCACAACAAAATGCACATCACTTCGCTTAGTCTTGAACATTAGGGAACAGATTCTTATTGCTAGCACAAGAAAACTTTAGAAAAATACACTGATTCTGAAGGTACCCTGCAACATAGCAATGAAGAAGACACACACTGAGTAACTTTAACTACTGCCAGTAGCTGTAAGGGCACACATGAGAAAGTAATGTTCTGAACACCAGCAGTTGCACAGAGTGGAAAATTAACTGTATTTCATAAGGCAAAGAATTAAGCCTGATTAAGCTCTGCTGACTGTCTGTGCAACAAGAATGTGGGAGCTACTCAGTCTGCCCCTCTCCCTCCCATGCCAATAAGCTTAGTGGTGTGTTT
>NW_011217374.1:0-507 GCF_000146605.3 Meleagris gallopavo | reverse complement strand
CTCCCCCCAACTCTGTCTCTCTTTCTTTCACTTCCTCTCATAAACATGTGAAGTAACACAAGGCTTACTTTGATTTCTTATAACATCACAAAGTTTAGCTGCACATGGAAATAGTGCAGTAGAAGGTGATAGAATCAACCTGCCACACCTCCCCATATTTGTACTTTTGCCATCGCCCTTCCCCACAGAGAGGTTTCATCCTCTTGGCTTGTTTACTTAAGGCACAAGTGTCACAGTCATGATTAATCTGTGCAATAGTGTCCATAGTTAACTCCACCCCTCGATCTGTAGCCCTCTTATATTTCATGTCCCTTCCTTGATTGCCTGAGGTCTCCTGGGCCCACCGAGCCAGAAATAATTCCCCCTTGTTCTGCCAGTCCAGGTCGATTTGAGCCACCTTTGGTTTGGCAGCTCTGTCTACCTGATGGTTATTTTGTTGTTCTTCAGTAGCCCGACTCGTGGGCACATGAGCATACACATGGCACACCTTTACATCCATAATCTTTA
>NW_011217373.1:0-1863 GCF_000146605.3 Meleagris gallopavo | reverse complement strand
TCACATTTTCCTCCAAGTTTACTCGCACTTTACACCAGGTTTATTCACACTTCTTTTTTGGGTGTGTTTGACTCACACTTTACACCTGGTTTACTCGCACTTTTCTCTGGGTTTTACTGACACCCTACTCCGGGTGTGTACGCTCTCCCTTTTGGGGCCTACCCACACTTGACTCTGTTCTTTCACCACACTTTACTCAAGGTTTACTCACACTTTACTCAAGGATTGCTCAAACTTCTCTTCAACTTTACTCACACTTTTCTCTGGCTTTATTCACACTTCTCTTAGGGTGTTACTGACACCTTACTCCAGCTGTGTACGCTCTCTGTTCTGGACCTGCCCACACTTTTCTCCCAGATATTCTCACACTTTACTCCGAGTTTACTCACACTTTACTCTGGTTTACAGCTGCATGTCCATGTGGAGACAATGGTACTTTTCAGGGGTCTGCAGGTGGTACTGGTGCTATTTAACCTCTTTGTCGTTGACTTGGACAGTGCCGCTGAGTGCACTTTCAGCAAGTGTGTGGGTGACACCAATTTCTGTGATGAGGTCAGCACGGTAAAGAGAAGGGATGCCATCCAGGGGTACCTTGACAGGCTACAGAGGTGGGTCTGTACAAAACTGATGAAGATCAACAAGGCCATGTGCAAGGATATTCACACGGGTCAGGGCAGTCCCAAGCACAAATGCAAGCAGAGAGGAGAATGCACTTAGAGCAGTCCTGAGTGGAAACTCTTTGCGGGTTAGTTGATGAACAACTCAACTGGCAATGTGCACTTACAGCCCAGAAAGCCAACCGTATCCTGGGCTGCACCCAATGAAGTGTAGCAAGTAGATGAAGGGGGACGATTCTCCCCCTCTATTCCACTCTTCGGAGACTCCACCCAGAGTACAGCATTCAGATTGAGGGCCACAAACAACAGGACATGTATCTGCTGGAGCAAGTCCAGAGGAGGGTAATGAGGATGACCAGAGGGCTAGAACATGCCTCATCTGTGCAAAGAGAGGCTGAGAGAGTTGGGTTCACTGAGCCTGAAGAAGAGACGTCTCTAGGGAGACCATATGGCTGCTTTTCACAGCACAAGTCTCTACAAAGAAGTTAGGAGGGAATCTTTATCAGGAATGAAGTGATGGCACAAGGGGTAACAGCTTAAGTGAGAAAGTGAAAGAGTAGATTTAAATCAGATTTTCAGAAGAAATTCTTTCCTATGAGAGTGATAACGAACTTGAGAGGTTGCCCAGACAGGCTGTGGCAGTCCTATCCCTGGAGGAGTTAAATGTCAGTTTGGTCAGGGCAAGAAAAGGTGTCCCTGCCCATGGCAGAAGGATTGGAACTAGGTGATTTTTTTGTCCATTTCAACCTAGACCATTCTGTGATTCTATGAATCGACAGTTCCCTGGTGGTGGGAAACAGCAGGAAAGAGAAAAACTGGGGAAAATTGCAGCTTGGATGGTGGAGACAGGCATGAGGAAAAGGCTGCCCAGAGAGGTTGTGCAGCCTCCTCCTACGGAGATATTCAGACCCATCTGGACACCTGCCTGTGTGACCTATTGCAGGGTACTTGCTCTAGCAGGAGGCTTGAACTCAATGATCTCTTGAGGTGCCTTCCAACACCTTTGATTCTGTGATGGTGTGAAATGTCACTCAAGGAGTAGTGCTTTGGTGCCAGAGGTCATAGAATCACAGAAGCATAGAATGGCTTGCATTGGAAGGCACCTGGAAAAGCATCTAGTTCCAACCCCCATTCTGCAGGCAGGGCAGCCAACCACTAAATCAGGCACTAAATCAGGCTGCTCTTGAACACCTCCAGGAATGGGACATCCACAACTTCTCTGGGCAGCCTGTGCCAAGACCTCACC
>NW_011217372.1:0-504 GCF_000146605.3 Meleagris gallopavo | reverse complement strand
TTGTGTGATGTCAAATGAAAGAGCAGGGGACAGCAGCTGCCAGACTCTGCATGGGGTGCAAGGATGCCGTGAGGCCCAGGTCCCATGTGGGCAGTGTGTCTCATCCCAGGATGTGGGATGTGAGAAGGGCCCAGTCGGAACAATTAGTCAATCACAACAGATCTTTGAACTGCAGATCTCTCAGGTCCAAGGTTGAGGCATCATTTCTTCATTGGGACGTATGGCTCTGAGGATGGCATATGTGATGCTGACATCCAGAGCTCCTTTTGGATCCTGCACTTTGGCCACAAGAACCACACACAGCGCTACAGGCTTGGGGATGAGTGGCTGGATGTCTGCAAAGTGGAAATGGACCTGGGGGTGTTGATTGATGCTTGGCTGAACACGAGCCAGCCAGTGTGCCCAGGTGGCCAAGAGAGCCAACGGCATCCTGGCCTGCAGTAGAATTAGCATGGCCAGCAGGAGCAGGGAGGTGATCATCCCTCTGTACTCAGCACTGGTGAG
>NW_011217371.1:0-3137 GCF_000146605.3 Meleagris gallopavo | reverse complement strand
ATAGAATGAAATGGCCTTGGAAGGTGCAGGTAGGATCCAGGTGGTGTGGCCTACTTGCACCTTGGGGGAGATGGTTGGAGATGGGAGGCTCAGTAGTCCCTCCAGTAATAGGTACATGACCTACTGATATTGTGGCCAACTCCGATTTTCATTGCTAAAGGGACTCCCATCGTGTCCCTATGGCAGATCAGGACACCACCTTTGGTGCCTGATATTATTATGCAGCCGCAGACATCCGGCTGTTGAAATATATGAGAGAGCTGAGGCTGTGTAGCCTGGAGAAGAGAAGGCTGCGAGGTGACCTGAGAGTGGCCTCAAGGGGAGCTACAGGAAAGAAGGGGCAGACTCTCCAGCAGGGTCTGCAGCCCACTTGCAGTATATTCATTAATTGTACAGTTGTGAAAAGGGAAGGCTATTGCTTGCTTGGTGTTAGGCCAGAAAGGGACACAACAGTGAAGGAAAGCGGGTACCTCAACTACTCCACGCTCAGATGCAGCAGCAAACATCCCCCCAGCCTGCACATTTCTTCCCCTCCCCCTACTGGGGAGAAGGTGCAAGGCCCGGAGAACAAAGAGCAGTGCCCAGAATGAACAGGGCTGCCTGGTCAAGAAGGGACCAGTCAGCACGTGAACAGTAGTAGCCCATTCATATTTATTTATATATAAAAATATACACCAAGTATTGCTTAAGGAAGGTGGTGAATTTGTTTTCTTACCAATGGAAAAGAGGACAACGGCCGACTGTTCTGCTGTACAGAACATCAGCAGAGGTGGTTCTCCAGCAGGCTGCTCTGCTGGCAGCTGCAGTCTGGATTCTCATGGAAGACTTCAACTTCCCTGATGTATGTTGGACATATAATACAGCACAGAGGAAGCAGTCCAGGAAGTTTCTAGACTATGTGGAAGATAGCTTCCTTATGCAACTGGTAGGAGAGCCTTCCAGGGGTGGTGCCCTGCTAAACCTGGTTTTCGCTAACAGAGAAGGGCTGGTGGGAGAAGTGAATGTTGGGGACTGTCTTGGGCAGAGCGACCATGGAATTGTAGAATTCTCTATTCTTGGAGGTGTCAAAAGAGAGACCAGTAAAACTACTTTCTTGAACTTCCAGAGGGCGGACTTTGACCTGTTCAGGACGCTTGTAGCACAGTCCTTTGGGAGTTGCTTCTCAAGGGTAAAGGGATCCAGGAAGCCTGGTCGCTCCTCAAGACGGAAATCTTAAAGGCACAAGAACAGGCTGTCCCTGAGTGCCGTAAGGCGAGCCGTAGGGGAAGACGGCTGGTGTGGATGAGCCGAGGACTATTGTTGAGACTCGGAGAAAAAGAGAGTCTGTGTCCTCTGAAAGAAGGGGCAGGCTACTTGGGGGGATTACAAGGGAGTAGCTAAGGTATGCAGGGAGGAAGTCAGGAAGGCAAAAGCCCAACTTGAACTCAGATTGGCCACTGCAGTAAAAACAATAAAAAATCCTCTTATAAATATATCACTGGCAAAAGAAGAACCAAGGATATTTCTCATCCTATACTTGATGCAGCAGGGAATGTGGCCACTGAGGACAAGGAGAAGGCTGAGGTCCTCCATGCCTTCTTTACAACTGCCTTTAATAGCCAGGCCAGTTATCCGCTGGGCATTTTATGCCCTGATCTGGAAGTCTGGGACTCTACTCAGAATATAGCCCGGCAATTCAGGTGGAGACAGTCAGAGAGCTCCTCCTCCATCTGGACTGTCACAAGTCCACAGGACTGGATGGGCTACACCCTCAGGTGCTGAGGGAGCTGGCGGGGGTGATTGCTGAGCCCCTCTCAGCCATCTATCAGCGCTCCTGGTTAACTGGAGAGGTCCTGGAGGATTGGAGGCTTGCTGATGTAACTCCCATCTTCAAGGAGGGCCGTAAGGAGGATCCGGGGAACTACAGGCCTGTTAGCCTGACCTCAATACCAGGGAAAGTAATGGAGCAAATCATCTCAGGTGAGATCGCACAGCACATGCGTGGTGTCTGGGGGATCAGGCTCAGCCAGCACGGGTTCATGAAGGGCAGGTCGTGCCTGACCAACCTCATCTCCTTCTATGACTGGGTGACCAGTCTGGTAGATGAGGGAAGGGCTGTTGATGTAGTCTACCTAGACTTCAGCAAAGCCTATGACACGGTCTCTCACAGGCTTCTTCTGGGGAAACTGGCTGCCCGTGGTCTGGACAGGTATACACTTCTTTGGGTAAGGAACTGGCTAGAGGGCCGTGCCCAATGGTTAATGGAGTGAAGTCCAGCTGGCGACCTGTTACAAGTGGTGTCCCCCCAGAGGTCGGTACTAGGGCCCATCTTGTTTAATATCTTTATTGATTACCTAGATGAGTGCTCTGACCGTGGAAAGAGCTTCAAATGGAGATCTGAACTCATTTGCTACCAGAGCATTCACACAGAAGAGAGACCCTACAGGCGTCATGAGTGTGGAAAGAGCTTCCAAAACAGTGCCAACCTCAGAATAGACCAGCGCATCCACACAGGAAAGAGACCTTATAAGTGTCCTGTGGGAAGAGCTTCAGAAGCTCAATCTCACTTCCCACAAGCGGGTCCACAGTCTGGTGGGAGAAGTGCTCTGAGTTTGTGAGAAACTTCAAATGTACTTCCACCCTCATTACCTACCAGCACATCCTCACAGCAGACAGAGCCAGCAGTACCCAAGACGTGGGAAGTGCTTCAGCCAGAGCAGCAGCCTGGTCATCACCTCTGGCTTTATGTGGTGATGAATTCTACAAATCCCTCGAGTAGAGCTCTGGGGCAAAACTAAATCCTGTTCCTCCTTACCTGCATGGAAATTACCCTTATTGCCCTCTTTCAGCTGCAGACAGGCTGTTGTGTGGACATGCAAATGAGAGTCCAAAGTGGGATGTGTCATAGCCACAGGAAACCCCCTGCCAGGTGGCACATTTCTGCCAGAGCTGTGTGCAGGATGATGCCTGAGAAGTCATCTCTGATCTCCCCTGGAGAAACCCATCTGCTGTGGGGCAGCAGGTGAGGACCCAAAGGAAACCTCAGCCAGGCTGATATGTCACCAGGAAGGAAGCAATTCTGTCTGCAGGGAGTGTGGGAAGAGCTTCATCTGGAGCTCAACCCTCAGTAGACTGCAGAGAACCAACCCAAGAGGAGA
>NW_011217370.1:0-962 GCF_000146605.3 Meleagris gallopavo | reverse complement strand
ACCCATCTGGACACCTGCCTGTGTGACCTATTGCAGGGTACTTGCTCCAGCAGGGGGCTTGAACTCAATGATCTCTTGAGGTCCCTTCCAACACCTTTGATTCTGTGATGGTGTGAAATGTCACTCAAGGAGTAGTGCTGTGGTGCCAGAGGTCATAGAATCACAGAAGCATAGAATGGCTTGCATTGGAAGGCACCTGGAAAAGCATCTAGTTCCAACCCCCATTCTGCAGGCAGGGCAGCCAACCACTAAATCAGGCACTAAATCAGGCTGCTCTTGAACACCTCCAGGGATGGGACATCCACAACTTCTCTGGGCAGCCTGTGCCAGGACCTCACCTCCCCCCAGTTTCTAATCTAAATTTCAACTCTTTTAATTTAAAACGCTTCCCCCTTGTCCTATCACTATCTGCCCATGTAAAATGTTGATTTCCCTCTTTCTTCTTGAAATATTGCGAAGCTGCAGTGTGTCCTCCTTGGAACTTTTTCTTCTCCAGGCAGAACAAGTCCAGCTCCTTCGGCCTGACTACATAGGAGAGATTCCCAGCACTCGGATTTTCCTTGTGGCTTTCCTCTGTACCTGCTTCAAAAGCTCTACCTCACAATGCAGATGGGGCCATCTGAGGGCTGAGTAGACAAGGACACTGCCTTCCCTCACACGGATCACCACCTCTCTGCTGATGCAGCCCAGGGCACAGTTGGCCTCTCAGGCTGCAAACACACACTGCTGGCTCCTGTTAAGATGTTCATCCACCAGGACTCCTAAGTCCTTCCCCTTCATATGGGCTCCAGGAGACAAAGAGCAGGGTGATGCCTCATCAAAGTGGAAGGATCCAAACACAAGTTTAGGAGCATGGTATCCACTGTCAGTAAATACAGGCACATATATATATGAACAGCAAAGGAAAAAGTATACTATTAAATGGAAATAAATACATTAAATAAACATAAACAAACACAAAA
>NW_011217369.1:0-353 GCF_000146605.3 Meleagris gallopavo | reverse complement strand
CCCCTTCATATGGGCTCCAGGAGACAAAGAGCAGGGTGATGCCTCATCAAAGTGGAAGGATCCAAACACAAGTTTAGGAGCATGGTATCCACTGTCAGTAAATACAGGCACATATATATATGAACAGCAAAGGAAAAAGTATCTATTAATGGAAATAAATACATTAAATAAACAGAAACAAACACAAAATAGTGTCATTGTGGAAAAGACTGAATCATATGTAGAGACAGGTTAGAAGTTTATCCCTACTGAAATGTGACCATGACATCATTTTCCTCACTGCATCCCTAAGCTCCTGGTTCCTCATGCTGTAGATGAGGGGATTCAGTGTTGGAGGCACCACCGAGTACAGA
>NW_011217368.1:0-470 GCF_000146605.3 Meleagris gallopavo | reverse complement strand
GCCACAGACAGATCCAGGGATGGGGAGGAAAGGAGGGGGGGCCGTTAGATTGGCAAAAAAGCCAGTGGTGACAAAGAGGGAGACCACGTCCAGGTGAGGGCGGCACGTGGAGAAGGCTTTGTGCCGTCCCTGCTCAGAGGGCATCCTCAGCACGGCCCTGAAGATCTGCACATAGGACACAACAATGAAAACAAAGCATCCAAATAAGACAAGGACACTACAGACAATAAGCCCAATTTCCCTGAGGTAGTCTGATTCTGAGCAGGAGAGCTTGAGGAGTTGGGGATTTCACAGAAGAACTGATCCACAGCATTGCCGTGGCAGAGAGGCAGTGAAAATGTGTTGGCAGTGTGCAATACAGCATTGAGAGCCCCAGTGGCCCAGGCAGCTGCTGCCATGGTGGCACAAGCTCTGCTGGTCCCATCAAGGTCCCGTAGTGCAGGGGCTTGCAGATGGCAACGTAGCGGTCA
>NW_011217367.1:0-623 GCF_000146605.3 Meleagris gallopavo | reverse complement strand
CCATCCCCTTTCCCCCCCCCTTTTCTTTCCCCCTTCTTTTTCGCCCCCCATCCCCAGTTCCCCTTTCCCCCCTGTCCACTTTCTCTCCTATCACACTTCCCTTTTCCTCCCCAATCCTTTTCCCCCCATCCCAATTCCCTTTTCCCACCTTGTCTCCTATATTTCCCACCCTGTCCCCGTTTTCTCTCCCCCCAATTCCTGTTTCTTCCCTCTTGTCCTTTCAGTTCTTTTTCCTCTTTTATCCTGGTCCATTTGCTCACTCTCCCTCTTCTTTCTCACTCTCTTTCTCCTCCTTTTTCCCATTCTGTTTTTCCCTCCTTTCTGTTTCCCATTTCAGTTCTTCCTCCCCTTCTTCTTTTTCTCTGTGATTCTCCTTCTTTCTCAGTTCCATTCCAGCCCTTTTCCTCTTGATTCCTTTTTCTCTTCCTCCTTTTCCTTCCTTCTTCCTTCCTTTTCCGCTTCCATTTCCTGTTCTTCTCATCTCTTTTCCATTCTTTTCCTTCTTCTTTTTTTTTTTGATTTTTCTCTCTCAATTTCTTCACATTTTCTTTTATTTATCGAGGACCCTCCCCCTCCTTGGCCACTCCCAATTCCGTTTTTCCCCCCTCGTCCCCTTTTCCCCT
>NW_011217366.1:2612-2967 GCF_000146605.3 Meleagris gallopavo | reverse complement strand
CTGTCCCCGTTTTCTCTCCCCCCAATTCCTGTTTCTTCCCTCTTGTCCTTTCAGTTCTTTTTCCTCTTTTATCCTGGTCCATTTGCTCACTCTCCCTCTTCTTTCTCAGTCTCTTTCTTGTCCTTTTTCCCATTTTGTTTTTCTCTCCTTTCCGTTTCCCATTTCAGTTCTTTCTCCCCTTCTTCTTTCTCTCTGTGATTCTCCTTCTTTCTCAGTTCCATTCCAGCCCTTTTCCTCTTGATTCCTTTTTCTCTTCCTCCTTTTCCTTCCTTCTTCATTCCTTTTCCGCTTCCATTTCCTGTTCTTCTCATCTCTTTTACATTCCTTTCCTTCTTTTTTTTTTTCTATTTTTCTC
>NW_011217366.1:0-335 GCF_000146605.3 Meleagris gallopavo | reverse complement strand
CAGCAGACACCGTGGAAAGACTTTGTCTGATGGCTTATAAGCGGGACTCTGCGGCAGACCGCAGCAGTTTCGTGCAATGGCCACAGGGTGGAAGCAGAGACCACGGTAAGAACTTTTCCCTATAAGCGGGACTCGGTGGCAGACAGCGGCAGCTGACTGGGAGGAGCCGCATCCAGGGCTGAGCTCGTTGAAGGGCTGGCAATTGCAAGGTTCGCATCTCTGCCCGGGCTTCCAGTGTCACTGGGGTTGGTGAGTGCTGAGCTTTGGGAAGGACCGAGTTCTTGGCGTTCTGCTCCATGCTGAGCTGTTGGCTTGTTGTTTTGTGTTTGGCAGAA
>NW_011217365.1:0-854 GCF_000146605.3 Meleagris gallopavo | reverse complement strand
AGTTTATTAGCATGCAGACCCTCCTGTCTTGCGCATGCGTAGTGGGTCATGGAATGAAGATTTGTTGTCCTTTTCACGAAGGCTTCTGACCTTTCTCGCTATAAACTCCTGACCTAAAAGGGGGGCATCCCCCCCAAACTAGTTTCATCTCTCTCTGTGGACATCTAATCACCTCCCTGCCAGATATCTCTGGGTTGTTCTCAAACCTTATCGGCATGGCCTTCATCCCCCTCACTATCTCAGACCCAGTGTCTGCCACCCTGCTATCTCTTTCTAATGAGCTCTACATTCCTGCTTCTATAAACTTATCCCTAACTACCCCCCTCTACCCCCCCATTCTCAGTTACTGTGAAACCTTCTTCTTGCCCTTTACTTATGGGGCCCCTTTTTCACCTTTCAAGATAACAGCAGATCTTATCAGACTGTCTTAACATAGGGTGTTGTTGTAGTTTGAAGATTGCTAGTCACAATGTTGAGGTTGGGGTTTTTTTCTTTTTTTTCCCCTATTTATGGATCTCTTTGAGAGTCTTCTCATGCCATCATATTACGCAGCACCTTACTGCTTATTTTCCCCGCTGCATTACTTGTCATCTCCGGGGGTCGGATTAAGGTTCTATTCTGCTGTGCGGCCTTGTTTTCTGTTATGCTAAAATTAGCAGCTGAGAAAATTGTTTTGTGTGTATTCTGCTTTGCAGTCATACTTGGGCTATGGAAACCATATTGTTGATAGTGTTAGTAATTATACTCTTTGCTTTGTCCCCTCAGGGAGCACAGCTATGGAAGAGATAGGGACGGATGCTTTCCAGCAGTCTCTCAGCCTCTCTTTCACTTTTCCTTCTTTACCTAGAGCTCAA
>NW_011217364.1:0-1100 GCF_000146605.3 Meleagris gallopavo | reverse complement strand
CCATGACTTGCAGATGACACCAAGTTGGCAGGAAGTGTCAATCTGCCTGGGGGCTGCAGGGCCCTACAGAGGGATCTGACAGGCTGAAGCCAATGGGATGAGGTTCAACAAGACCAAATGCCGGGTCCTGGGCTTTGGCCACAGCAACCCCAGGCAACGCTACAGGCGTGGGGCAGAGTGGTGGAAAACTGCGTAGAGGGAATGGACCTGGAGGTACTGGTCGATGCTCAGAGGAGCATGAGCCAGCAGTGTGCCCAGGTGGCCAAGAAGGCCAATGGCATCCTGGCTTGTATCAGAAATAGCACTGCTAGCAGGAGTAGGGAAGTCATCGTCCCTCCGTACTCACACTGGTGAGGCCACAGCTTGAGTGCTGTGTTCACTTTTTGGCCCCTCACTGCAAGGAAGACATTGAGGCCCTGGAGCATGTCCTCAGAAGGGGAACAAAGCTGGAAAGGGGTCTGGAGCACTAGTGTTATGAGGAGCAGCTGAGGGAGCTGGGATTGTTTAGTGTGGAGAAGAGGAGGCTCAGGGGAGACCTTCTTGCTCTTTATAACTACCTGAAGGCAGGTTGCATTGAGCTGGGGATTGGCCTCTTCTCTCATGTGACAGTAATAGGACAAGAGGGAATGGCCTCAAGATGCACCAGGGGAGATTCAGGCTGGACTTTAGGAAACACTTCATTACTGAAAGGCACTGGAATGGGCTGCCCAGGGAGGTGGTGGAGTCACCGGCCCTGGAGCTGTGCAAGGAGCGTTTGGATTTTGTGTTGAGGGACGTGGTTAAGTGAGAACTGTTGGTGATGGGTGGACGGTTGGACTGGATGATCTTGTAGGTCTTTTCCAACCTTGGTGATTCTAGGATTCTATGATCTCCAGACCCACTGTCATCAAACTGGCAGAAGGAGCTCACCCTGACCAACATCAGCCAGTACTACTTTGTCTGCAGATTCTCACCTGCCTCATCTCTTCAACTACAGTAGCGTCTCTCAGGGAAGTCAGATGCAGCCCCACACTCCTCTCCAGATTCTCGGATGAAATCAGAAGCAAATCATTTTGCTATGATGAGCAAACACTGCTATCTACCAGAATGATGTCAGAATC
>NW_011217363.1:0-879 GCF_000146605.3 Meleagris gallopavo | reverse complement strand
GAATGGGCTGCCCAGGGAGGTGGTGGAGTCACCGGCCCTGGAGCTGTGCAAGGAACGTTTGGATTTTGTGTTGAGGGACGTGGTTAAGTGAGAACTGTTGGTGATGGGTGGACGGTTGGACTGGATGATCTTGTAGGTCTTTTCCAACCTTGGTGATTCTAGGATTCTATGATCTCCAGCCCCACTGTCATCAAACTGGCAGAAGGAGCTCACCCTGACCAACATCAGGCAGTACTACTTTGTCTGCAGATTCTCACCTGCCTCATCTCTTCAACTACAGTAGCGTCTCTCAGGGAAGTCAGATGCAGCCCCACACTCCTCTCCAGATTCTCGGATGAAATCAGAAGCAAATCATTTTGCTATGATGAGCAAACACTGCTATCTACCAGAATGATGTCAGAATCTTTCTTTCCCACCGTTCGCTTCCTGCACGTGAAGCAGCAATCTGCTGATCATCAGAAGGCTTATTTTGCCACCAGAAGGTGTCTGTGGTCATCTGAAGGCTTTGTTGGCTCTCAGAGTGTTCCCCTGATTGTCAGAGATGTTCATTAACTCTCATTAATCAAGAGAGGGTGTCACTGGTCATCAGAGGGCTTCATTGATCACCTGGAGATCTGAGGTGTCCATGGGAGGGGATATGCAGACCTTGTTCTGGGTGACAGGGTAGAGGGTAGGGGGACTGAAGGAAGAGGAATGAAGCAGACCCAAAGGAGGGACAGGCGGCTGCAAAAAAGAGAGGGGGTTAAAGGAAGGTGACGTGGTCACACTCCATGCTCCACATGGAGATGTGGAGCAAAGGGTGAAGGGTTTGGAGAAACTGGAAGGAGGAGCTGAGAGAGAGCAGAGGGAGGGTCTTGAGGCTGCTTAGCAGCATGAGGA
>NW_011217362.1:2267-3012 GCF_000146605.3 Meleagris gallopavo | reverse complement strand
CTGCTGACCAAATGGATGAGCTCACAGCAATGGAGCCAGACCTTCCTCTCTGCTCCATCTGTGGCATACTCTGGAGTTCAAGGCATGACGAAGCTGTGGCACATCTACATTCGTTTACTGATGACACTTGGCTTGCTCTGGGCTCTCATGTGAATCAGAAGAAGTCTTGGGCCATGCCAGTTCCCAGTTGACAGGAAGGTGGCAATTGTTGCTCCAGTTTTCAATAAGAACAAGCAAGATAATCTAGGCTGTTATGGATCTGTCAGTCTCACTTCTGTGTCTGGCAAAATTACGGAAAAAATGATACTGGGAATTATTAAAGAGTACCTGAAGGACAATTCTGTCATGGGCAGAGCCAATACAAGTTCATGAAGGGAAGTCCTGTTTAACTTCGTGACAAGGTCACATATCTAGATGAACTAGGGAAGCCATCTGATGTTATCCTTGAGGATTTCAGTAGAGCTTTTGATGCTGTATCTCACAGAATTCATCTGGATAAAATGTCCTGCATATTGCTATACAGAAATATAATGTGATGGGTGAGCAGTTGGCCAGTGGGTCAGACTCAGAGGGTTATTTCAAATGGGGTTCTATCAGGCTCGCAGATGGCCACTAGCAGGGTCCCCCAGGGCTCCATTTGAAGACCACTTCTCCTGAATGCTTTTGTGAATGACGTGCATGTAGGGCTAGAAGATGTTTTAAAATAAGATTGCTGATGGTACCAAATAGGGAGGAGCTGTTGCCT
>NW_011217362.1:0-428 GCF_000146605.3 Meleagris gallopavo | reverse complement strand
TCATGCAATCTTCTGTCAGCACTGGAGGTTGATGGACTCAGCAGCAAATGCCCCCTGGGGCCCATTACAACCTGAAGAGCCCTCCTGTGCCTTGTGCCTTCCTGTCATCTTCTTCAGGAGTTCAGAACTTGTACAGCAAACTGGAGAGGTATCTGGAGACTGCTTAAAAAGAGAGTGAAAAAACAGGTATTTGCAAAGTCCAGTTATTCATTTCTGTGTAGTTAGGTGCAAACAAGAATTTAAACCAGCACTTGGCAACTGATAGTGACCCAGGATGTCCCCTAGCGAGCTCTGCTCTGTCAGTGTGTGGACAAATGTCATCCTCCGCTTTCCCCACCCCATTTCTGCTCACATTGGCCCCATGGGACTTGCTTCACTTTTCCTCACATCACTCTTCTCCTCTGCAGATACCTGCTCATGTTAAACCT
>NW_011217361.1:15920-36479 GCF_000146605.3 Meleagris gallopavo | reverse complement strand
GCTAAATGCACGTACACACAAATGCTGTCATTACAGCTCTGCTCTCAGCAAAACTAATGAAAGTTCACTTGAATTACATCAGCGCAGGCTGAGCTCAGCTTTTATCAGAGAAAAATTGAAGGAGCTAACACAAAGGAGATGCAATGAACTTGCTCATGTACCTACTTCTGGCAGTAATACTAAGGTACTGCCCATATAATGCCACTTAGAGCCAGACAATACTAATCTCCAGGGTTCCCAACACTTAACATGGCATTACAGCCTTCATTAGCAGCAATGAGATTTCATTCTCACCCCCTTCAAGTCCCATTTGACGCACTATCAAGCCAACATGCTAGCTCCTGTAGCCATTAATTCAGTTAAAATTCTTTGCAGTGAATGCTTGATAACATGTTTAGTACTTTAATTCAGCTGAGAGGAAATACGAGCCAGTAAAGCCTAGGCATTATTTCAGGATTGTTATTTTAAACTAAGTTGATAGTTATTATGTTTGCTTTTTGCCAGTCTATTCAAGGCTGCAGATTTACTGCGAATGGTCTTCAGTACCTTTCACCATACAGCAGTGGATTGCACATTCTGTTGGTTTTTATAAATGGAGCTGGAAACAAATAGGTTCTGTGACACTGAAGGTGACTGTCTCTACGGCTTTCCTCCAAGAAGAGCCTCACGGACTTCCCCCTATTCTGTTCAGTTAGAATGATCCAGACCCTTTGTTAAACTGTTTAAGAGTTTTGCCTAGAGAGGAGGGCTGGGCACACAACTGAACCTCTCTTAGGAAAAGTTATACAAGCTGTAACCTTCTTCAAAAGGACTGAAATTGTCTACCCACAAAGCTGTTTGCTGAGTGGTATCTCCCCACAGCCTTGTATTCTATTCCTATAGGTATTTCTTTTCCAGTATAAAATAATTTTACCTAGACATTTATCATTTTCATTGAAGGAAGATTAATGCTTTAGATTTGTTTTTGTAATTCCAATGATACAAATAGTATAAGCACAGAGACGTTCTCAGCAACTACTTCCTCTTTTTCTTCAAACAATGAGTAAAGATCAGAGGTTTGTACTCTCCAGCTTCCTAGGCTAGGGCTTCAACGAGCAGGCAGATCAGAATGGAGCACCTGTAATGGATCAGCTCTTTAAGATACACGTTTTATTTCTTTTTTAGTTCTTGACAGATACATTACTTCTTCAGTCTATGAATATTTTTATATACAGAAAAAGGATGGCGATGAAAAATGAGAGTATAAAAAATCAGAGGCTAAATCAAATTCTGTGTCTCTGTGTATTTCTGCTTTTCTTCTCCTGCATTTTTCCTACCTTATTTTCACCATTTGATTCTTGGGATACTAAGGCAGCTTTTAGTATAGAGTTGTAAAATACGGAGCAAGTAATTTCCAACTGCGATGAGTTAATAACAGTGATAAAACAACAACCTGCAGATTTCTCAGCCAACGATCTCAAAGCACTCAGATGAACAGATAAATTATCCCAGACCTTTAAGAAACAAATTACAGCTAGGAAAATTGAAGTACAGAAAGGTGGTACAACTGAAACATAGCACTACTGAAACTTAGGAAGTCCTGATTCCTGTCAACATTTATATCTTTCAAGGGCAAGACTATATTGGAGATATGTTTGATAGGTGCAGACAGAAGTAAAGACAACTATTTAACAAAAAATTCATAAGAACTTCCATCTTCTGGGAAGAACAAGCTTCTCTTTCTATTCCTGCAATACTATCTGCTTGTTTTTCTTTCCACATTATATACTTGGAAAATACATTGAGATGTTTCACACCAGTTGTCCCATGCAATAGGTGTCTTTGAAAGGCAGGGGATGCCTCTAAAATACTTTAATTCATGTGTACTAGGCATCATCTGCCTCAAAGTTATAGGTTTCTGCTCTTTATGATGTGGAAATAATTTGAATGGGTTGAAAAACAACAGACTCTTTAGAATTCCATATACTTTTAAAAACTATTACCAGGGAAAATTATTATAGGCATTAAAGGAAGAAGACATAGAGGCCTAGGGGTGACCTCTTTCATAGAAGTTTCTGAAACTTTTCATTTCTAACTGTGAACTCCAAAATCTTTTCTCTAAGACCTCTCTCACATCTGCTTGATGTACAGAAGGTTGGACTGATTCTTCTCTCTTCCTGCTGAAGATGGATGACTACAGCAGTGACTACCAGATTCACAGGAACAGGAAATACACACCTAGGTTTGTAAAGCATCTACAAAGGAAATTTGGTTTCTGGTGTCACATCCAGATCTTATATAACTAAGCACTCCCTATATTAAATGTTTAAAGTATCTAGGTAAAGAAAATTAAGTTTAGCATTCTCATGCATAGCTGAATACCATGATTACTTGCTACAGAGGACTACAAGAGTCTTGGGAACTTCAGCAGAGAGATTGGAAAGTATTTGCTTATAGCCTAACAGGCAGCATTTTGGGTGAGGTAATCTAATGTACAGCAGATGGATGATCTTATGCTTAGGGTTTTGAACTCATATTTGAATGAGTGCTCTTGGTACTAAAAAAGGCAAATACCACCATGGTTAAGAGCGTCTTTTGTAAGAAGCAGCCCTAATGGATACAGTCATTCAGGAGACACATCCATTCATACAAACCTGCTCCAAAGCAGGTGAATTCTGCCCCTGTATATCTGCAACTACACATGAGCAGAGCTGCTCAGGCTAAACAGTTCATGATTTTACTGGTTACCAAGGACTAGACTTGAAAACAAAGGTGTTCCTCATTAGATCAAGATAAATCTTGGCTAAAGTATATGTAGCTAGGATGAGACATAACAGTCAAAGCCAGATATAAAAGTTAGGTGAGACTAAATCCCAGTAATAGTGTTGCACTTAAGAGCCTTAACTATGATATTAAATGGACAAGTTCTCTGTTGAATTAAGCCCTCAGAACAGAAAGCAAGCTGTGTCCTGTGCTGATTTGAAACATTGAAATTAATGAGTCCAGAGTGGCTAAGATTTAGTCTTACCATTAATGTTCTTTGTGGTGACTGTAAATTTTAATAAAATCATAGTTATTGCTGAGAAATCATCTTAGTAATGGTACCACAGACATTGCAAAAATGTTGACATAAAATACAGGCAAATACAATTAATATCTGCAAAAGCAGACAAAAAACAAGAATGAGATGCAGACAAAAAACAAGATGAGATGCATGAGTAACATGACTGCACATGCGGGAAGCAGCATTCAGGATCCTGTATTTTTAAAAATAATAAAAAAGAGCAGTGTTTGCAGTTCACCAAAAGCAAGGTGAAAGTTCTGCCAGATTAGTATAAAAATTCTGTCTTCTGCAACAACCCACATAATGGTGAGATAAAATAGATACATTTTTCCATTTTCAAATGTAGCAAAAAAGAGCTGAAGTTCATCTTAGAATCACAGAATCATATGAGTAGGAAGGGACCTTTAGAGATCATCTGGTCCAACTCCTCTGTCATGAACACAGACGTCTACATCTCCATCAGGTGCTCAGTACCCGGTCCAGCCCGACCTTGAGTGTCCCCAGGGATGGGGCATCCTGTACCAGATCCTCACCACTCTTATAATAAAAAGTTTCTTCATTATATCCAATCTAAATTTATCCTCTCTTAGTTTGAAACCATTACCCCTTGTCCTATCACAACAGACCCTGCTAAAGAGCCTGTCCCCTTCCACCTTATGGAAGCTCCCCTTTGTAACAGGCCTGTCCCAATGAACATGTGGCACGGAGCAATAGTGGGAGAAGTAGTTTGGTTGACATCTCACAGAGGACAGATCAGATCATCACACATCTAACCTTGGTGGGTTTAAGATCATAATAAGGAATATCTAACACTTTCAACAAAAATATATGAAATAAAATGTCTTCATTGTTTGCCTGGTTTTGCAGCTGAATTTATGTATAAACCTACAAATTATTGACTGTTGTGGTGAGAGTATTTAGAGGACTTATAATAAAAATATGATGTAGTAAAGCTGAATCCATGAAGCTGAATCCATATAGTCAGCACTAATTGATGGTCTCAATGACTCAGGTGAAGGTAATCAAGACTTAGAGCTCCTCGAGGAGGGAAGCTGGACCTTGAGCAGACCTCACATTTCTCCTCTCCCATTGCCCTTAATTTGAGATATCCTTTTATAAGAGGATAAAAGATATTCTTTTATAAGCCTCAGGATGGTTCTTAACCCGTTATCCCTGTTCATGAACTACAGACTTTGCTGTGTTCAGGTAGGGTTATTTTCCAGGCTTTAGAAGGGACTTTTTTTATCACTTGGCTACTTTTCTTTCCTGCTTTATTGCAACTTCTTGTCTTAAGGAAAAAAAACAGTCTTTTCAGATCTTACCCTTGCCCTTCTCCAGTGGCCAGGTAACCATCAGCTAGTTGTTCATAGTTCTCAGGCCTCTCTTCAACTTGTGCCTTTTAATTTCAAGGTCTTCGATATTATTGCATTCCTCAGCTTTGTATCATAGCAGGAAATACACAATGCCATGTTCCAGTTCAGATAGCAAGTTAGTAACAAGCCTAGACTGGGGCCTTCAGCATTAGGCATGTGTCCTGCTACTAGCAGAAACACAATTTTTACAGGGTCATTGTATAAAAAAGATGCTTAAACTTGTTTATGACTGAGTTCAAAATAAGCTACAGTTAGCTAAATTCTTCTTGGCCTATTTCACCTGATGGGTACAAAAAGTCTGTGCTTGGGCTTTGTTGTTGAGGTTGAACCATGAATAGTCACCAGGTGCAGTCCTGCTGCTTGCCACGGTCTCCATGGAAGCAGTGAACAGTTCTGCAGAGAAATGACCCATTATTAGTTTGGTATTAAACCCTTTTGCCCATTAGCTGGAGAAGAAAGGGTGATATTTGTGGACCATATGTTCCACTTTAAAAAGTACAAGCTCTCAGCAGTCCTGTTGATATAATCCAAACTAATAAGCAAATGGGCTTCAGAGCAGCAGTGACTCCAGCAAACCTGCTCTCCAGGAAGTACATTAGAAATCGGAAGGGCCCCATCAACAAAACAACCACTGTTTGTGATTATGTAATTTTCTTTTCTTGTGCAAATCCAAATTGTTTTCGAATGCATCTCTTCTTACTATCAAATAACAACAATTTAGTCTGGAGCGCCAGAGTTTCCTTGAGAAGAAACTTTTAAAGCAATTTTATAGTCTTCTGATCTCTTTAAATCACTAACTAATGACGACATTGGTTGCTCATTTGTTTGCTAGTTCAAGGATTATGAAAGCATTAGTCTAAAACTTTTTCTGCTAGTAATAAATCTGTGTTCGAGGGTCATTTCTCTCCAACTGAAGACAGTGACAATTTTCCTTCTCAACCACTTAGGCCTAATGAAACAGGTATAGGGAGAGCTGTGCTGGGGCTTTTTCCTCCTGTAACGCATCAGGGAGAGCAAGCAAAGCTGTGGGATGAAGCTTTTTTTATACTTCACAAGTAAAAGCTGCACACTAACACAGTGCATGTGCGCAGCTGGGCTGCCTCTATGGATTCAAAAGTGTATTTGAGGCCTTCAGTGCAACGTTGAATATCCACAGAATGAATTAAATTGAAACAGGTATCTAGCAGCTATAGAAGTTGAATGATCATTTCTGGTGTTAAAACAATTACTACCAAGTAATTGTTGGCAGTAATGGAAATGACCAACAATCATTTTCACGTAGGTATCTTGGATTTTTGAATATTTTACATTTTTTAAAGCTTGATATTTTCAAATAATTCATATGCAATTATTGATGTAATATAAGTGTGTAAGTATAGCATACTTCAGCATCTGAACCAGAAGTACTGAGTTTTAGTATTGGTGCCATTCTTAACAGTGACAGTGTTCTGAAGCTATTTTTCTTACAAAAGTGGATAATCTTAAAACTTTAATCATGAATGTATAATAAATCTACCAATTTTCAACGTTATACTACTGTAACTATATTTAAACTGTTTATGATTTACATGAAATACAGTCCAGACGTACTTTTGGCAGAAAAATAAAATCAAATTAAAGTAGTAATAATGCAGCTGGTTGTATAATGCCAGCCTTCAGAGAGATGAAGAAAGCAATCATTTTTTCCCAGCCTCACCCTAAAATAGCACAGATATTTCCGACTGTCACTTAAGTTCTGGATATCAGAAATGATGCTGGGAAGCAAACTGCAGCTTAAGGCTGCACTAAGCTGCCTGCCGCTAATGTAATGAATCATCCTCTGGAGATTTGCATAGCAGGAATTAATAGATGAATATGTTAACTTTATATAATATCACCAAAGGTCAGTTGCCCCCCATAATTTCTTTGTGGAACATAAATGAGAGTTCCTATTGCTATGGAAGTATCACATACTTTACTATTTGCTCAAATAAGTTCAAGTAACCTAAAATTATGTATGTTACTAATTTGGAGAAGAGTTCTGAATTTATCAAGATAAGTTAATCCTTCAAGACTTACGAATAATCATTCACTTGTTTTCATTTAATTCTGGGACAGGATACCAAATTCCACTCCATCTTTGACCAGGTCACAAGGTTACACCCCTCTTCATCAGTCATCCTTTGCCCAAGTCCAACAAGTCAGCCTTAGTCCAGAAGTCTAACGAGTTTTCCAAAGGACAAAGGTCAATTTTTTGTCAAATGTGGGTAACAGCAGTATTCAGAAATATGAAATCAACTCCTTCAAAGTCCAGTAGGCTTCGCTGGCCAAAAATCTTCAGCACACATGGAAGAAGATTTATGAAGATGTACAAACAGTCTCTCTAATCCACTTCCCCATATAGCACTACCAACATTTTAGCAGAACAGTGGTGCTGCAGCTGTTAGGGTTGGGATGAGGTGTTTGCTGCTGAGAAATATTCCTGTTGAATTTCATCAGAAGTCCCTCTGAATTAATGATATCCTTGCGTTATCAGTATCAATCTCAGGGAGGCAAGCATGCAGATAGGATATATCAAACAACAGATTTAGCACCAGAAAATAGAAATTCTGTTTAAAGTTACAGATTTGGTAACTGAAGTGAACAGAGGAAGCACCTTGACATTGTACCAGACTCTAGATTGCTTTAAAGCTCCTTAGATTTCATCTTCTGGAGCCCATCTTGAACTACAGAAGCCCATTCCTTGAGATTTGCATTTCAGTACAATAAAGTCATGTAACTCTTACTCAGCATTTTTGCAGATTTTAAAGAGATCTCGTGATGACTGAAAGCCCAAAGAATTTCTCTTCTTCATGTAGCTGAGATCTTAAACACTGATATCTGTCTGAACTTCTAGTATGTTTACCTTCTACACAGTATGAAAGATCCCTTCAGTAGTGTGTCGAGATATTCATTATGAACTTGCACAAAATGTTTTAGAAAGAGGCAGCACAGAAAGGCAGACTCCCCCATGAAGAAGAGTAGCAAGAAGGTCTGAGACTCACAGTTGTCCTCAAATTGAGGTAACTATGCTCACAGCTGGTATATAATTGAAATAACAATGCTCACTCAGTGTTTAACTCTCTATGCCTTCAGTTTTCTCATCTTTATCAACACCAGTGACCATTTCCCACTTCACTTTTATAGTCTAAGGTTCTGTGGCCAAGTCACACAGTCATGCGAATGTGTGCATGATTGAATTATCATTAAAATAAAAATAAAGCCATCACAAATGTCATTGTTGAGGAACTCTAGCAGTAAAAATCCCTCTAGACTGACTCCTACCCTTCAGTTAGGAGCACTTCCTTCTTTCACTTAGGTCATCACAGACATTATAATTTCTGCACTGATCTCCAACATCTTACATTTAATTAATGAAGTCCATGATGACTGTACATTTATGTCTAGTGTATGGGGCTGCTGAATCACAGCCTGAACCTTTGATTGATCACCTGAGGCGAGCAATGAGTCAGCCATGGGAGCACAGGTGAAGGCAATTCACCTGTGCTGCAGGAAGGGGTGGAGCCTGGCTCCACCTCTCCTAGACCCATTTAAGAGCTGACTGCCAGTGAGGAAGGATCTCTCTGGAGATCTGCTCCATCAGCAGTTCATCTAGTGAGCCCAGGACAGGGTGAGTGACATTCTCTTATTTCTCCAATATAAATTATATTAGCCAAGCTCCTGGATATATATCTATACTATCTGTATATCCATTGATTAAACAGTCTAGGTTGATTAGATGTCATTTCTTTTACACTGTCAATAGTAATTCTTTTCAAATAAAGATACTGAGTTAATGAGGTATAATGGACCTTTGATAGAATATCACCCGCATATCTATGATAACTCTTTTGTGTATTTGTAATATATTGATGGTGGGTTGTAAATCAACAAGCCAAAAAAGGCAAATCCTGGCTAGAATTTGTAACCCAATGTGGTAAAAAGTACTTTTGCGGAACTCTCAACTAAAAAGATGTTTATAAACAATGAGTCTATAAAGAACGCATTAAAAAAGAGATAGTAATGGAACAAAACTAAGTTAAAAATAGCCAAGGAGTGGCTAAAGAGAGAATTTAAAAATAGAAATTCTGAGGAATGAGGATAAACAGGTAATAAACAGTCTCAGCATGTTCCCACAATAACTGCTTAGAGAGATCTACAAAGTTAATCTTGGAGAGAAAGTCAAGGTATGCAGTGGGAAGAAGAAGAAAAAGGAGAAATGCCAAACTTAAGGTAGAAGCAAATTTTAGCATTTGCTTGGTGGATTTTAAAGGTCATCTTTATCCAGACATGTTAAAGGAACATAACATCACAAGTCTGCCATCAAAGACTGAGCTTCCTGGTGGAAAATAGCAGATTTTCTTCTGAGAAGGTGACAGAGCAAAAACTAGAGACCTGCAGCCAGCACCACCCTGTAACTGCAGTGGGAGCTGCTGTTCAGACCAGCATTGGTGGTGGTAAAAGGTGATATAATCCTCATCATTTTATACTGGAACTTGATCTCACTTGGCTAATCCCAACAGGGCCTGTAAAATTCTTGAATTTAGATCCTGAAGATGATGCTGATTCCTTGCTCCTTACCTCTTAAGAAACTGTGATATTCTCTCTGTACCTACTAATGAGATATTTGCAGGACTAATCCTGAGACAGAGCTGGAACTAGACAACTCCATCCCAGGTAAAGAAGAATCCCCAAGAAAGAGTAATGGGAATTGAATCTACTGAGCTCATCTCACACGTTCTGGGGGTTCATGATTCATCTGAAGATCTTTGTTTCCCCTTCCACCTTTTCTGTTCCCAGTGCCACAGTCTGCAGCACCATCAGCTGTGGTGAAATAGCTGTCTGCAGAATACATCTGCAAAAGTGGTCACTGCAACAAGCTGGCTACAGTGCTCCTCAGAGCAATGCAAATGTCTTGGGAACTGAAAGAAACTGCATGGTAAGGACTGAATGCAGAGGTGTGCTGAAATGGAAACACCCTAAAAGCCACCCCT
This sequence comes from Meleagris gallopavo, assembly GCF_000146605.3. Taxonomy (NCBI): domain Eukaryota; kingdom Metazoa; phylum Chordata; class Aves; order Galliformes; family Phasianidae; genus Meleagris; species Meleagris gallopavo. The sequence continues at coordinate 27,051 of NW_011217361.1, read as the reverse complement.
TTTCCTGAATCTGTTGAGATATTTTCCTTGGAGAGTCAGTAGCAGGAGATAGGACCAGTAACAGAAAACTGGATAGGACAGGCATTCTTGCTGTCTCTGGAGAGACCCCCTCCAGGAATCTGGAGAGCCAGGCTTCCTCTTGTTCATCATCTGTCTCGGGCCCCATGAATATTTAATTCCTCTCAGTACAGTAGCCCAGCCACTTCTGATCAAGGGATTTTGCCAAAAGAATGAAGGCTCTACAGTAGTGGAACTTGATGTCACTCAGGAATGACTTAAATGTTCATCAGAAGATTGTTGTGCACAACAAGCTCATGAAGAATATGAGTAAATAATAGCAGCAGGTAGCATACATTTATAGGACCTTTACAGATGCTAGTCAACAAGAAGAATCTTAGTAACAGAAATAACAAGGACAGCCATATTAATTAAATTATAAACAAATGCTGATTTTATATCTTGGTGCACACAAATACACAGACTTTACTTCTAAGTCCTTTGAGTGTGGTTGATTTTTACATAATCTCACTATTATTTAAACATTTACACTAGAGATTTTTCCTATAGCATGCCTCCATTTCCTGTTAGAAAGCCAGTGACCTTAAATACCAAGAAGCTCTTTAAATAGCATGTGGTGGGTGACAAAAGCTCATGCTTTTGTTTTTAATGTGAAAAGAAGGATACGAACAAAGACTTATTCATACAGCACAAACCACAGGGGTAAAAATGTTCCAATTTATGAACAACATCAAATACATTTCTATTTTGTTCTGAAGTTCCAGCAGGAAAAATCTCATGATAAGAAAGTAAATCTCTTTTTATTGTGTTGGGAAACGCAAGTATTTACATAATCTAGATCCAGTATGTCAGAATCTAATATCAGTTCTCTCATCCCTTTTGTGTTACTTGCTAGAGCTCAAGATCTCTGGGCATAAAATATTAAGGTTTGCCTTTTTTTTTAATGTCCATTGGAAAAAAAAAAATCTAAATCATTCCCAACTTTCTTTCTTATATGCAATAAAATTAACAAGTATTTCTATTCTAGTGTCCAACTGTAGCACTGAGTTCTCCTAATCAATATACCTATCAAAGAGATGGAAAGCAGGATCATGGCCCACAAGACAGCCACGCCATTCTAAGACCAGTGTCTCTCTGTCAAAATGGATGCTGTAAAACCAGTGTAACATCAGGATTAGATTATTTTAACACTGAAAATGCTGATAGAAACTGAAAATCACAGAAGTGATCAACTGCGTTCCCATCATTAGTCAGTTCTGAGGAGGCAAGTGGTGACATCAACACAATAGCAACTCCTACAAAATGGTTATTTCAGCAGTGCGACCTCTGTCCTGATTCTCCGCTATTCAAACAATGATGAAATCAGAAAATGCCAATGGCCAGGCCAACAGGCCACACATATTATTCTCCCCATGTCTCCACTGGCATTAGACACCAGATGGATGTTTCAGTAGAGCTGAAGACTGATGGAAACAGGCACGTATTCAAGGATGTTATGGTTTGCCTGAAGAAAATTATTTTCCCCACCATAGTCACATTCAGGAAGAATGTCTTTTATTTGAACATGAACATGCACCCAGCCCAAAGCCTGCCCCAGCCAGGTGGGCCTCCTGACTAGCCTTTACATCATGCACTCTTTTAGCAAGTAGAAAATATTTTTCACATCATTTAATTCTATCACTCTCATTTATGTATTTTACACAAAATTCTACTGCTTATTCTCCTTTCTTTCAAAATTATTCTCCTTTCTTTCAAAATCATGCTAACTGATGACTGTATGCAAGATAGGAAGAGGCCAAACTAACGCCAACCAGTATGGCAATCTGCGGTGCTCTACACAGGACAGTCCCACTAATGCCATAGATATCATAACAAAGCTTAATGTCTTACAGTGGTATTACACTATTAATACATAAATAGTTGTTAGTTCTTCTAAACAATGCATCCTGTTCTACAGTGATGGTGTCCAGCTCTTTTTTATGTGTGCATGACATTTCATTGTCTTTATCTTTGTCAGCCTGCCAATATTCCCTGCTCTTCTGTCTCTATCCTTCTACAATTTTTAAACCCATCATCAACTACAACAATTATAATGATCTCACAAGGATTACAAATTTAAACAGCCAGGGAGATAAATCCTGGAGCTTATTTGAATACAGTAGGCCTTCTTAGAGCTTACTATAATTCCCACTTCTCTCTGCTGAATGAATGGCTACAGACTCAGTCCCTCTTACGACTCTGAAAGCATACAGAGGTGCTCAAACTCCAGCACAATTTCACATCATGTTCATGGACAGACCTTTTTGGTTAAACCTATGTATATTGCTTAAAATCTGTGAGTAATCTGAATAAGGAACTTGGATTTAATCAAATTGCATGTCTCCCGCTCCTTAGGGCAAAATTACATCAGATGATCCAGCTGTAAAGGCATGATATTGAGTTCCGGGATAAATAAACTTCCAAGACATTGTCATTACCAGAAGTTTCTAATGAGATGGCGGATGAATCACAAAGGGCCATAGTCAAAGAGTTTAAATTCTCCATGACTAATTTTCTAATTGTTTGGCTTTAGTTAACAGCATGGCCATCACAAATATCCAGTGGATGATATTAAGACCAGAGATTTAAGAGATACAGAAGCCTTCTAAATCTGTTTGCTTTTTTTTTTTCTTTTTGTGGCTTAAGTTCCCGACTTCTAAACTGTAAACATTTCCCTGTTTTACAAGTGAAAGTAAATATAATAAAAACCGTAAGGCATTCAAATGTTACACTAGCAAGGAGGGTTGTATAAGTACCTACAAACCTACAAAGTATAGTATTCCCAGTGTAAGTCAGTAACACCGACACAGTGGTTTGATTCACTGCTTTCTTCACTTTATAATCTCCCACTCCACCCCAAGAAAGAAACAAAAAAAGCATCATTAAAAAAAAAAAAGATATCAAGAGGTAATATGTTTGTTATCCTAACATCAGTCTTTTTCTATTTGAGACAGACTATTGCTAACTTGTTATATTTTGTGTACAGAGTGCAGCCTCTGGCCTTATGTGTAACCACTCCTTTGGAAGGAAACAAAAGAAAAAGTGTTATTTGTATAAATCATGAAGTAATTCACTGCAGATCAGAATGGGTATTATTATGCAGAGTTAGAAAATCCCCATTTTACCAGGTATCATTCTTCATGAAATTACACTACTGCTACTTGCCAGGAAGTGAAAACATAGATTAATGCTCTATAGAACTAATTCAGTGTATTCAGGAACTAGTTGGAAAGAAATGGTGCCTCATTAAGGCACTGACCACATTCACAACTGCAGTTCTTCATAATTATGATGAAACTGGATAATAGTCACTCCAATATTGTCTACTGGTTAACTAAAATTTATAGAAGTGTGAGATAATCAGGGTTACTCAAGAGGAATCTTCCGAAAATATCATGAAAATTACCTTGTAAAAGCAAAAAGCAAGTAAACAGTAAGTGAATACAACAAAAACTGCTGGAAAAAAAAATTATCAGAGCACAAAAAAAAATTTCTCAAGACACTCAGCAATTAAATGTCACATCTTTCAGAGGGCTAAAGCACTGGCACAGCTGCCCAGAGAAGCTGTGGGTGCCCCATCCCTTGAAGTGTTCAAGACCAGGCTTGATGGTTCGCTGGGCAGTCTGGTCTTGCGGCTGGCAATCCTGGCCACAGCAGGAGAGCTGGAACTAGATGATCTTGGAGGTCCCTTCCAACCCAAGCCATTCTATGACTCTAAAATTTGTTCCTAAACCTTCAGCAGCTTAGCCACTAAAATCCCCAAAAGCTGATATCCCCTCCTAATTTTTATAATATTTACAACCATATCTTTTTAACCTTCTTTTAGTAAGAATAAGTAAGCAGATCACTATATATTATTAATTCTCATTTCTTACATCATAGGAAGCCTGCAGCAGAAGCAGTTAAGAGCTGCAGACTTAAATTACTGCAAAACAATATAGTTTAGAATCACATCCTGTGTTTTTCCACAGCACACATGAGCAAATCTTCACAGAAAATCTATCCAGCACAGGCTAACCACAGATATGTGCTCCAACTAGTTTGCAACCCAATATTAGGCAAAACAAAGTTTGGAGCTCATGTTAATCTTAATGGAAAATTTAGTTAAAGTTGTCTCACTGAGCACCTTATTGATCTAAAAGTGCTACTGATGTATTAACATCAGATGTATTTAACATCATCTGATGTATTTAACACCTTTATTAACAATCTTGATGTCAGCATTGAGTGCACCCTCAGTAAATTTGCAGATGACACCAAGTTGGGAGGGAGTGCTGGTCTGCCTGAGGGCAGAAAAGCACTACGGAGGTACCTGGATAGACTGGATCAATAGGCCAATGAAAACTGCACGAGTTTCAATAGGGCCAAGTGTAGGGTCCAGCATTTTGGTCACAACAATCCCAGGCAACTCTACAGGCTTGGGAAGGAGTGGCTGGAAAGCTGCCTGATGGAAAGGGACCTTGTTGTCCTGGTGGACAGTCGACTGAATATGAGCCAGCAGTGTGCCCAGGTGGCCGAGAAGGCCAATGGCATCCTGGCTTGTATCAGGAATGGTGTGGTGAGCAGGAATAGGGAAGTCATCCTGCCCCTGTACTTGGAATTGGTGAGGCCTCACCTTGAGTACTGTGTTCAGTTTTGGGCACCTCAGTACAGAAAGGACATTGAGGTGCTGGAGCAGGTCCAAAGTAGGGCATCAAGGCTGGTGAAGGGCTTGGAGAATATGTCCTATGAGGAGAGACTGAAGGAACTGGGGCTGTTTAGTCTGGGGAAGAGGAGGCTGAGGGGAGACATTATTGCTCTCTTCCAATATCTGAAAGCTGCTTACAGCGAGAGCAGGGCTGGTCTCTTCTCACTGGTGACAAGTGACAGGACAAAGGGAAATGGCCTCAAGTTGCAACAGGGTAAGTTTAGATTGTATATTAGGAAAAACTTCTTTACAAAAAGGGTTGTTAAGCACTGGAATAGGCTCCCCAGGGAGGTGGTTGAGTCACCATGTGTTTAAAACCTGAATGTCTTTAAAAACTGTTTGGATGTAGTGCTCAGGGACATGATTTAGTAGAGGGTTGTTAATTAGGGTAGTATGGTTAGGTTGTGGTTGGACTGGATGATCTTGTAGGTCTTTTCCAACCTGAGTGTTTCTGTGATTCTGTGATATTGGTGAAATTTTAAATGAAGATTCTTTCTTCAGTGACTATGGTGTCTCAGCTCATCATATGGCTGCACTCATTCCAGGCACACACTTGAAAGCCATATGGTTGTCATAGTTTCATTGCAAGACTTTACTTAGAAGTAATCCCATTGCTCTCTTCTTCAACACAAATTCCCTTGCCAATCTAGATTTTTATTGTGAGTGTTCTCTGCATGAGGTGGGAACCAGTATGAGTAAATAAACATCATAAAAATCATTGGGATTTTTATGACCTTTTATCCTACACATTCTCATTTTACTTTGTCGATGTCTTTCAGACTATCACCCCACTCACCTGCCTAGTCTGGTCTCCCCTGCCTGATTTAGCATGCTTCAAGAGTGAGTGTGATCTTTTACATCTGGCTGTCGTGATCGCCCACATCCCCAGGCACACAGACAAGGTTCAACTGAAGAATGACAGCCATTATTAGTATATAACTTTCTTCTATGTATTCTTCAAAGGCAACACAAATATATGGCCCTACAGGTTTAAAATTATTGTATCCCTCCTTAATGAAGGGATTTAATCACAGCTAATTCAACTCAATGTCACTTTAAGGAAGAGCATAAAAAGGTTTCACTTTATAACAAAACAGGAATACACTCTATAAATGTAACTCAAGGAACAGCTTGCACCAATATATCAGATACTAAATTTAATTAAATATTTCATTTAAAAAACATTTAACTTGATTGTATAATCCTGAGGCCTAAACCGAGACTTCAGCTTTGACTGTGATAAGCATTTAGTCAGGGTATCCCAAGGTGCTTCAGGTCAGGGTGTGCAATGTGCAGGAGGCACCAGTGGGGCCCTGGGTGGGCAGAAAGAACACCCATTCCTAGGGTTAAAGAGGGAAAGCCCAGGTGTCCCCAGATTCCCAGTAGAGATGCACCCGATGCAAGGAATTCCAGATCTTCCCAGATAGCTACCTCCACAGGTGTCCAAAGGACCTCCAAAAGCTGCCTCCCTGGCTGTGATTCATCTCTGATTTCACTCAGGTTTTCATTTCATTTTAGGAGATGGGGCTGTAATTTCAATACAGCAAAGAGTCAAGAGTTGCCACATCATAAACAGACTCTCCATCCTTCTGGTTTTTTAGCTCATTAAGGATGAAGAGAAAAGCTTAGCTCAACCAGAAAAATTAACAGTGAATAGGATAAACTAAAATCTAAAATTATAAGAATTTTGTCTCAAGACAAGAACAGAAAAAAAGTTATATTTATAGATCTCTCCATGGAATTGTTTTACGTGTAAATGAAGGAATTGAATTTTCAGTACAGTTGGCCACAGGCTTTGACTATTTTCTATGGCTAAATAACATTTGCCACAGAAATTAAACTGAGGCAATGGGACAAAATTTCCACCCACGGTTATAGCAAAATAAATACAAGACAATGTCTTTGACAACTAGCTCTTTCTTGGTATGTATTTATCTGTCACTTCCCATGTACTTCATATTCACATCCAGTTTTCTTAGTGGTATGGAAAACAAGCCCTGAAGCTACTTAGGGAGCATATAAACACAAAAGGGAACAGCTGTTTACGAGAGTGGATAGTGATAGGACAAGGGGGAATAGTCTTAAACTGAGACAGGGGAGGTTTAGGTTAGATATTAGGAGGAAGTTTTTCACACAAAGGGTGGTGACACACTGGAACAGGTTGCCCAAGGAGGTTGTGGATGCCCCATCCCTGGAGGCATTCAAGGCCAGGCTGGATGTGGCTCTGGGCAGCCTGCTCTGGTGGTTGGTGACCCTGCACATAGCAGGGGGTTGAAACTAGGTGGTCATTGTGGTCCTTTTCAACCCAGGCCATTCTATGATTCTGTGATTCTATTTCTTCTAAAAAAATTGCCTTTTTCTGGGATGACTATAATAAGCAAGTATGCATGGGAAAATAAATTGGTAGAATCCTCCTTTTACATAATAACAGACTAATGAGAAAGATGCTAAAAGGTATTAAGGTCGGTTAATTGGGAACACTTCTTGAGAAATTAAAAAATAGCTATTACTGGGGAAAGAAACAACAATAGATAAAATTAGATAAAATCTAAATTGAATTTGTATTTTTCTTTCTCTAGACTTTATATTTTCAGTATCATTTTTAAATCTTATTATGATTAAAAACAGACTTCTTTTGTCTCCTAAACTTACTCAATCTAGTCCAGCAGACAACCTGTAAGCAGACATCTCTTGAGTCATTCTCAAGAAACACATATAAAATTCTCCCGAAATTTTCAGGCCACAGTTATCTTTCACTTGAAGCCAAGATTTTGGGTTAGGAATTGGGAAAAGTTTCTTCTGTGAAAGAGTGGTGAGGCACTGGCACAGGCTGCTCAGGGAGGTGACGGAGTCACTGTCCCTGGAGGTATTCAAGGAAAGGTTTGATGTGATGCTGAGAGACGTAGTGAGTGGGCATGGTGTGTGGGTTGATGGTTGGACATGATTGTCTTGGAGGCCTTTTCCAACCTTTAAGATCCTATGATTGCATTAAAGAGCAGAATGAGAATATGGCACCAAACTTTATCCCTTTCAGTTGTGTTAGAGCTTATCTCCCTTTGGCTTATCTCCCTAAAGTCCCCAAAAACTCACCTGCTCTGCCCTATGGAGGGGACCCTGATGGTCTGCTGGGGCAGCCAGGCTACTCATTCAGCTTTCACACACATGTGAAAGTGGATCCAAACAGAAAAGAAAGCATTTCCATTTTCTACAGTTGTGAAGAAGCTCAAGGAGAGGGATGAGGTCCTTAGGCAGCTAAGGAGGACAGATTCTTCTGCCTTCTCATGCCAGACTGGATAGGGCATGGGGAACTACCCTGCTGGGAAGGATCTGTGGAGGAAGCTCCTTCCCACAGCCAGACCTGACAGCACAGCACCCCAGCCCTACCCAGCTTGTAGGATGTCAGAGCAACTACTGTCTGTACACTGTGGCAAAAGCAGCAATTTGCACAGTAGGTCACACTTGAAAATCTTCTGAAAATTCCCAGAGTAAAAGGTGTTTTAGAATGATAAGCACTAATGACTCGTTCCTTTTCATTAGAATAAAGGAGTTATTTCTGTGTCTGTCTTCTAATTATTAATTTGAAAGGACAGAAAGGAAGTTGGAACAAATTACTTAAACACATAAAAAGATATTAGCAAATGGACATAAAGCAAAACTGAAAAAAACCTGAACAGTTAAATAGCTGGATTCCTTCAAATATTTCGCATGAAAATAGAATGTGCCTTCTTTCTGAAGGTAATTTTCTAATGAGAGAAAAAAAAGTTATTAAAACTGTAATATCTCATATGTTTTGTACCAAAATAATCTTTTTTATTACTTGGATCTTTTCAGCTTCGGCGCTTTTGTTTGCTCAGTTCTGTTCTTATTTCTCTGCATTTTGGTGGACTGTTGGTCTATGCAGCTGGATCACAGAGAAACAGAGAAAAGGAAGATTTGCAATATACTTGATCTTGCTATAATGCAAGACTTTATTGAATATTATGAGGCGAAATAAAATAGCTTTACACATTGAAATGAATCTGCTGTCATAATCAGAAGGTGTACAAAATGAACCTTTATTTTTGAAGTACTTTCATGTCTGAGTTTGGCTTCATAACTCATATTGCTTATTAAAAAAAAAAAAAAGTGGAGAAGCTTCTATTTTATATGCACTCATTGAAGAAAATTAATTGGTGTGACTGCCATTATTTACCTGCAGCTATGTACCACAGAACAACTGAGGCTACAGAAATCCAGTGCATAAGAGAACTGCAGAATTATGGAATTGTTAAGTTTGGAAAAGATCTCTAAGATCATCCAGTCCAGCTGTTGACCCATCACCACCATGCTCACTAAGCCATGCCGACTCAGTGCCACATCTCCACGTTTCTTGAATGCCTTCAGAGACATTGACTCCTCCGCCTTCCTGGGCAGCCCATTCCAGTCTCTCACCATTCTTTCAGAGAAGAAATTTGTCCTAATATCCTACCTGGAACTCTAGTGATGCAACTTGAGGCCATTACCTCTCCTCCTATCAGTGAAAGGCTCTGACACACAGCCAAGCAAAAATATAGTTACACACTGAGCCACTGCCACCTTAGGGACTAGGAAGTGCTTCCTTTGTCTACATTTAAAGGCAACTGCTGAACATCTACAATACCTACAAAAGGATATTACTCCTTACATACATTCCCATTACAGAATATCCATCCAAAGGTCCACCTAAGTGTGTTCCATACATGATAGAAGCCAACAGTAACACTCATACAGACCCGTCAGTCTCTGGTGCAGGCACTTCCTGATCCAGTGTCAGTGTCTGTGAATACAAGAGCCTTCACACATTCCTCTTCTCTGAATCTCTCCAAGTCCTTTTTGAACACATGCAAAATTTTACTGTCTTTTAGCAAACTCTAAAGCTCCGCAATTAATTGTGTGCAGACATACTGCTTTCTGTTCATTTTTAACTTCCTGATTTTATTTACTAGGTCTTAATTTGGAAGATACATGACATCCGTTCTTGTTCACCCTTTCCATGTCACTAGCTCCCTATTATATTCCCTGCTCTGTAAGAGAGGCAATTTATTTGAGTCTTAATCTACTTATGCACTCCCACATGGAAGCCATTCCCTACTCTGCCTTCTTTCTTTGCATATTCTTTCTCTGTAGATTGCATCATCCTCTGACTCCACAGTGTCAAACCAGTTGCATACCACATTTGAGCAGGATGCAAACTTAATTCTCAGAGTGAGCCTCTTTTGTACCATTTTGTTCAGCTTATGGCTCATTGGCAAGTAAGGTTCAGGACTATCTGCAGTAGCTGACCCTCTACCATAAGTGGTAGAAGATAAGTAAGATGAATGTAGAGGCCATTAGACTGCTTGGCTTCCTGATCTTCCAGGGAGTCTGCTGGGCTCTGAGAAAGTATGGGGTAAGGTTATTGTTTTCTTGTTTGTTTGTTTTTGGTTTGTTTTTTTTTGTTTGTTTGTTTGTTTTTTCTTTACCTCTTTCCCTGTCTTATCTGATGTATTGTATACAGACATGAATTTCTTAAAGCTGGATAAGGGTGGTGGAGTTACCATCCCTGGAGGTGCTCAAGAACTGTGGAGATGCAGTGCTGCAGGACATGGTTAGTGGGCATGGTGGAGATGGGCTGATGGTAAACTAGATGATCTCAGTGGTCTTTTCCAACCTTAATCATTCTTTGTCTCTGTGATTCCCAGCAGTTCCAGAACTGAAGTCCCATCACCCATCCAGAATCCCACAGTATCCTCAGTTGCCTCCATGCCATGTTATGGACATACTCTATGAAGGTGACTCTGGTTACCACAATTTGGAAATACTCAGTGTAACTGCATTTTTATCTTCTATGTTATTGTTCAGCGCTGTGTGTCTGCACCGCATCCGACGCAGAGAATTCAGTGTGGCCACTTGTAAGAGTGATTTATTGACAAGAACCCCAGATAAAGCATCCCACTGCACCACAGAGAGTTAATACAAAGGCATTCAATAATAAAAGGGAGATGCATAAAATCGCACTGTACGGGAGATTTGAGGATCGGTGTGAGCTGTAGGGGTTTTCTAAGGGAAGCAGACAGGGGTGAGCACAGCCCATGGCAGTACAGAGAGCCCAGTACAGGCTGAGCTTTCTGCCACAATCAGCGTTTGTGTACAAACAGAGATTTATGTGCACTCAGGGCTGATGTAAAGGAGAACAACTGTTGTAGAAGCTGAAGAATAATGCAGGCCAAACGTGAGGGAAAAAATTATAAATAAATAAATAAGAGAAAAAAAAACAGTATATTTCTTGGAAAGCAGAACGAGGGCGGCAGACAGGTACAACTCCTCCCCTGCGCCCCTAAACCACCGCCTTCGCAGACCGATGCCGGCACGGCAAGGCGGGCACTCGCG
>NW_011217361.1:0-784 GCF_000146605.3 Meleagris gallopavo | reverse complement strand
GCTGGGCCTGCTGGGGCAATCCCCGGGCAGGCACAGCACTTGCGCCTCACTATCTGGAGAGCTGGGCAGAAGGCACCAACCTGGCTGGGATTTGGATCCCGAGAAGGTGCATTTCTTTCCGGAATTGCATCCTGTCTCCGCAGACGGGACATCGGAAGCGCAGAATGCCAGCGTTCATGGCCTGTCCCTGCAGCGGTAACACGAGCAGCCAGAGTGTGAGCGGGGCCTGGTGCAGCTGAGCACCTGCTGTGACTGCAGAGCAAGGGGAGGGCTCCTACCTGGATGCAGCTCCGGTGAAACCAGGCCTGCGTGCACACTGGGCACACCATGGTGTGGTAGGACTTTTTGTCCCCCACGGGCTCCAGGCAGATGGTGCAGTTTGTGTCTTGCTCTGGAGCTGCCTCCACGGCCTGCTGAGGGCGGTGCTCACAGCAGAAGGACCTGGCGGAAGACGGACAGGATGGGTGAGCTGAGAAGCGCTGAGATGCCAGCAGAGGAACACGAAGGAGTTTGCTGCATGCTTCGGCACTGGGAAGCAGCCGTGCAGGTTCTTCCCTTGCTTGGCTGCTGCTGACAGCCCTTACCTGTGCTGCCCAAAGAACTGCGTGACACATTCCCCATCCGTGGCACAGGGCAGATGAAAGCTGCGTTCACAGCCTGTCTCTGCGCAGTAGATGGAGGCCCCCTTCTCTCCACAAACAAAGCAGTGCTGGAAAGAGAAGAGCAGCCCCCATTAGCAGCAGGCTCAGGGCCTCTGAGGCCAACGCCATGCCTCTAGGCAGGG
>NW_011217360.1:0-961 GCF_000146605.3 Meleagris gallopavo | reverse complement strand
CGCCCCCTGCCGGCTGTCCGGTGCTGCGCTGCGCTGCGCTGCGCTGTCTGTAGCCCGCCGGGTCGCTGCGGCTGCCTCCGGCCCAATGCTCCTATCGCCCTGGAGTTGTCCTGGAGGTACAGGGCAAAAGGCAGATAAAGTTCTCGTCCCTGGCTTGGCAACCCCTTGGCTTTGGATGAGAGTGGGTCTCGTCACTTACATTCCCGAGATTTGATATCTAGAGGACTGTAGGAACTTGGCAGTTGTCGGTAGTTGGCAGAAGGAAACTATGTACCTGGAAAAATTCTTAGCACATGGATGTTTTTTAAACACCGTTCTGCTGGTCTGAAAGCTGAGCGTGATGATAGCTTCTGTTGCCTTGTGTTTGGTAAAGCCCTGTCTGCATACCATCTGCCAAGGACGGCACAATGCAGAAATAAAAAGCAAAAACACAGAATGTAGGAGCTTGGGGAAAAGCATTGGTGGAGAAAAGCACATGAAAAGGTGAGATGGTTTAATAGTGATGTTAATATATTCATTTTATTCATGTTGGATTTATTTATTCCACTGCTTCATCAATCAGCGGGCTGTGCTGGACAGGCCTGAAAACCATTGACACTTTTTTTTCCCTCCATTTATCTTTTTTTCCCCTTGTCCTTTCTCTATCCACCCTCGGAAACAGCCGTTCCCCCCCCTGTTTAAAATGCGCCCTTCAAGTACCAGAAGGCTATAGTGAGGTTGACCTGCAGCCTTCTCTTCCCTAAGCTAAACAAGCCCAGCTCCCTCAGCCTGTCTTCGTAGGAGAGGTGCTCCAGCCCTCTGATCATCTTCGTGGCCCTCCTCTGGACACACTCCAAGAGCTCCACGTTCTTCCTGTACGGGGGGCCCCGAGGCCTGGACGCAGTACTGCAGATGGGGCCGTCACAAGAGCCGAGAAGAGGGGGACAATCACCTCCCTCTCCCTGCTGGCCACCCCTTTTTT
>NW_011217359.1:0-496 GCF_000146605.3 Meleagris gallopavo | reverse complement strand
CATCCACAGCCTCTCTGGGCAGCTGTTCCAGCACCTCACCACTCTCATAGTCAAGAACTTCCCCCTGACATCCAACCTAAATCTTCCCTCCTTCAACTTAAAACCATTCCCCCTTGTCCTGCTGTTATCTACCCTTTCAAAGAGTTGATTCCCCTCCTGTGGGTAGGCTCCCTGTAGGTATTGAAAGGCTGCACTGAAATCACCCCGCAGCCTTCTTTTCTCCAGGCTGAACAAGCCCAGCTCCCTCAGCCTGTCTTCATAGGAGAGGTGCTCCAGCCCTCTGATCATCTTCGTGGCCCTCCTCTGGACACACTCCAAGAGCTCCACGTTCTTCCTGTACGGGGGCCCCAGGCCTGGACGCAGTACTGCAGATGGGGCCTCACAAGAGCCGAGAAGAGGGGGACAATCACCTCCCTCTCCCTGCTGGCCGCCCCTTTTTTAATGCAGCCCAGAACACAGTTGGCCTTCAGGGCTGCAAGCACACACTGCTGGCTCA
>NW_011217358.1:0-825 GCF_000146605.3 Meleagris gallopavo | reverse complement strand
GGCCAAGGTTGGAAGGGATCTCAAGGATCATGAGTCTCCAAACCCCGTGCCACATGCAGGGCCACCAACCTCCGCATTTAATACTAGACCAGGCTGCCCAGGGCCCCATCCAACGTGGCCTTGGACACCTCCAGGGGCGGGGCATCCACAGCCTCTCTGGGCAGCTGTTCCAGCACCTCACCACTCTCATAGTCAAGAACTTCCCCCTGACATCCAACCTAAATCTTCCCTCCTTCAACTTAAAACCATTCCCCCTTGTCCTGCTGTTATCTACCCTTTCAAAGAGTTGATTCCCCTCCTGTGGGTAGGCTCCCTGTAGGTATTGAAAGGCTGCACTGAAATCACCCCGCAGCCTTCTTTTCTCCAGGCTGAACAAGCCCAGCTCCCTCAGCCTGTCTTCATAGGAGAGGTGCTCCAGCCCTCTGATCATCTTCGTGGCCCTCCTCTGGACACACTCCAAGAGCTCCACGTTCTTCCTGTACGGGGGGCCCCAGGCCTGGACGCAGTACTGCAGATGGGGCCTCACAAGAGCCGAGAAGAGGGGGACAATCACCTCCCTCTCCCTGCTGGCCACCCCTTTTTTAATGCAGCCCAGAACACAGTTGGCCTTCAGGGCTGCAAGCACACACTGCTGGCTCACGTCCAGCTTCTCGTCCAGAAGGGAACGACGGCATCTGGAGGGACCTGACCAGGACCCCCAAGTCCTTCTGTGCAGGGCTGCTCTCCAGGAGCTCTTCCCACCGTTTGTATAAATACCTGGCATTGCCCCGACCCAAGCGCAGCACCCTGCACTTGGCCTTATTGAACCTCATTAGGTTTTCATGG
>NW_011217357.1:0-554 GCF_000146605.3 Meleagris gallopavo | reverse complement strand
GGGGAGAGGCTGAGGCATCTCCACTCCACTACGAGACTACGAGGACGGCGCCGGGATGGCCCTGCTGCCACAGAGAGGGCGCGGGGGGATCTGGGCACTCTCAATAAATCCTTTCATGCACCCTAAAATGAGCAGTTGTTGCGTCTCTTTCTTTCTGGAAGGTAAACCATAAGCCTGGAATCCCAGTGCAAAACGGGGACGGGGAACGAGGAAGAGGTCGACTGGTGAAACCGTTGACTTCCAGAGCCCTGAGAGCCCCAGCTCTGTGACTGCGTGGCAGCACGCACCAGGGGGGCAGAGGGCTGAGCAGGGCTCTGCCTGCTGCTGCAGCACAGCCCGGCCGTGTGGCAGCTGCACCTGAGGCCGCACGGCCACCAGCGACCAGGGAGGGGCTTTGGCACGGCACTTGGGGAGCGCAGAGCCCACCGTGCTGCTGCTGCCTGTCCTCCTCTGGAGCTGCTGCAGACGGGGCCTGTCCTGACCGGCAGCAGCCACCCACCCAGGCCTGAGCCTCAGGGCTGCTTCTGGGGCAGGCTCCCCTTCACATCTGCTCC
>NW_011217356.1:0-488 GCF_000146605.3 Meleagris gallopavo | reverse complement strand
CCATAAGCCTGGAATCCCAGTGCAAAACGGGGACGGGGAACGAGGAAGAGGTCGACTGGTGAAACCGTTGACTTCCAGAGCCCTGAGAGCCCCAGCTCTGTGACTGCGTGGCAGCACGCACCAGGGGGGCAGAGGGCTGAGCAGGGCTCTGGCTGCTGCTGCAGCACAGCCCGGCCGTGTGGCAGCTGCACCTGAGGCCGCACGGCCACCAGCGACCAGGGAGGGGCTTTGGCACGGCACTTGGGGAGCGCAGAGCCCACCGTGCTGCTGCTGCCTGTCCTCCTCTGGAGCTGCTGCAGACGGGGCCTGTCCTGACCGGCAGCAGCCACCCACCCAGGCTGAGCCTCAGGGCTGCTTCTGGGGCAGCTCCCCTTCACATCTGCTCCACGGAAGGTGCCGCTGAGGCTCTCCTTTTCAGGCCAGCTCCGGCCTTGCCCTCTTGGACCAGGTGGGGACAACATGTCTTCAACAAGGCACTGTTGTAAAAG
>NW_011217355.1:0-2218 GCF_000146605.3 Meleagris gallopavo | reverse complement strand
AAAAGAGGTAGAAGACTGTGAGTAAGCAAGGAGTAAGGTGTGAGTAAACTCAGAGTAAAGTGCGAGAAACACCCAGAGAAAAGTGCGTAGGCCTGGAAGAGAGAGCATACACAGCCGGAGTAGGGTTTCAGTTAAACCCGGAGAAAAGTGTGAGCAAACCCTGTGTAAAGTGTGTGTAAGGCTGAAGAGTAATTTGAGTAAACCTTGAGTCAATTGTGAGTCCAACACAATCAAGAAAGAAGTGTGAGTAAACCCGGAGTAAAGTACTAGTAAACGTGGAGTAAGGTATATGTAAAACCCAGAGTAAGGTTTGAGTGCACCCGGAGTAGTGTAAGCATAAGGTCAAAGTAAAGAGGGTGAAAACCTGATGTAGAGTAAGAGTACAACCCAAAGAAAAAGGTGAGCAAACCAGGAGTAAAGTGTGAGTAAAACTGACCCACTTGTGTTTTACTCACACTTTAAACTAATATTATACTTTTCTCTTGCTTTTACTCACCCTTTACTCCAGTTTAACTTGTTCCATCATGCTTCCTCACTTTAATCTGGGTTTACTCACACTTCACTCTGTGTTTTTGTACAGTTAATGAATATACTGATGTTACGGTGTAGCAGTGTACAATTAACAAATATTCAGATGTTAAGGTATAACAGAGAGCTTGGCTGTGATGTTATTACACCAAAGCAGGAAACAGAAATGATCGGTACACTCACCCGTAACCTGGGCTCGGTGGGAAACTCCGGTGGAGTAAAACATGGTGAAAAGAATAAAGCTTGAATAACTCTTGAGTGGAAGAAGTAAACTGTGAGTAAAACATGAGGGTGTGAGTAAAATCTGAATAAAAGTGAGAGTAAACATGCAGAAAAGTATGAGTAAACCTGGAGTAAAGAGTGAGTAAAACCTGGAAAAAGTGTGACTACTCCCGGAGTAGAGTGTAAGTACACCTGGAGTAAAGTGTGAGTAAACGTGAAATAAAGTGTCTGTAAACCCAGTATAAAGTGTTGGTAAACATGGGCTAAAGTGTGAGTAAAACCCTGTGAGTGGTCTGAGTAAACCCAAAGGAAAGTATGAGTAAACCCAGAGTAAATAGTGTGTAAGCCTGGTGTAAAGTCTAAGTTAACCCAGAGTGAAGTGTAAGTAAACCCAGAGTAAAGTCTGAGCAAAGGCTGAGATAGCTTGCTTTCAGGATAGGCTTTTTTTTTTTTTTTTCTTTTCTTACAGCCTGCAACCGCGCTGCACTTGTGCTGGTAGGCTGGCAGCTTGCAAGCAGGCTGCTGAGTGAGCATGGTGGGGCTGGCACTGCCCACTCTTAGCCTCCACACTTGACCCATGCTGATAAGCTTTCAATAGCCTCAGGGGAGGCTCGCTTCCAGCCACAGAGCACAGCGGGTTGTTGCTGTGTGGGAGTGAACCTGGAATAAGCTGTGAACAAACTTGGAGTAAAGAGTGAGGTAACCCAAAGTATAATGTGAGAAAACCTGGAGAAATGTGTTCACAAACCCTGAGTAAAGTCTGTGTAAACACGGTCAGTAAAACCCAGAGTATGGGCAAACCTGAGTAGGCTGTGGGTGCACCCAGCGTGTGAATAAAACCTGGAGTAGCATGTGTGTCGAACCTGGATTAAAGAGAGGGAAAACCTAGAGTAAAGTGTTCACAAACCCTGAGTAAAGTGTGAGTAAATTCTGCAGTAAAGTGTAAAAAAACCTAGATGTGTAGACTTTATAAAACAGAGAGTAGTGAGTGAGGAAAACCCACAGAAAATTAAGAGAAAACTCAATGTGAATTGAGAGTGAGACAAACACGCTCAGGATAAAAAAAAAAAAATTGTAATCAAGCCAAGCTCTCTGTGAAGGGCATTTTATTCATTATTGCAATAATGGACGCACATCCCCCACTGACAAGGGAGAAATTGGACAGCTAGTCAGTGAAATCCTTTCCGTTATATACCCTGGATCCGACACAGGCAAAGCTTCTCCTGGCATCTTTGGTTGAGCATCTCAGGCTCACAATCTTCTGACGCTGGTGCTACCTTACATTTCCATGCCATGTCTGATACCAAGCCTTTGTTTTTTGTTATGTTCTGTACTTTTATGGCAATAGGAGGACAATGTTATCCAAAATCAGTGCACTCCTTCTGTCCTGTTCCAGACTCTTCCCTACCCTATATAATTTCCTTACCTCGTGCCTGTGCCAATTGTACCCAGGTTGGAATGCCCCAGT
>NW_011217354.1:0-926 GCF_000146605.3 Meleagris gallopavo | reverse complement strand
AGACCAGGCTGCCCAGAGCAACATCCAGCATGGACCTTGAAAGACATCCAGGAGGGCACATCCACAACCTCCTTGGACAAAAGGTGAATATATACTGTATATATCATAAATGGAGAAATACGTATGTCAAATTATTATCCTTTCTTTTTCTCTGTCTTACTAAATGATATTATCTCAACCCACAGATTGGACTTTGTGGTTTATTTCAGTTTCTTCCCTCTTCCACTGGAAGGGGGGCAGTGAGCGAACAACTGTGTGCTGCTGAGCCACCTTCCATGTTAAACCACAATACTGGCCTGAGTCCAGAACAGATCACCTTGGGACTCTGAAACTGCCCCCATGGCTCAGTGAAGAGCACCAGAAGAGCTCGAGGTCTTCTCAGGGAGCAGCTCCTGAGGTCTATTCCTTACAGCAGCTTTGGAAGAGGCCTCCAGTTCTCTGGTCCTGCTCTGATGAGCCCCTCCTGTTATGGTGGTGCCAGCAAGGAGACCACTGTGACACAGCGGTTCATATTGCCGACTACTGACTGCAGCCCTGGAGTGCTGCTGTAGAGACAACAGCACTGTTGTGAGACACACAGGACCTTCAGCTCTGCACAAATGCAAGGACGTGAGAGCAGTGTGGCAGTGTAAAGAGCCCAGGAATGAAAACAGTGTGTTGTACAGCTCTCTGTGGCTGTACCTTCCCCAGATCCAGACAAGGTAGGGAGAGAGAAGAGCTAAGGAACAGTATTTTTTGCAAGGTTTTATAGTGTCTTTTAATCTATTTGGTGAATCTGTTTCCATATTTACATGAGGTCTTGCTGAGAGTAAATGGAAAGCAGACGGGTAAGAAGAAGTAGAATAAATTGCAATGCTTTTTCCAAGATTATTGTATTGCACTTACACAAACAGACAAAAAGTCATACATACATAAAATATAAAGAA
>NW_011217353.1:0-569 GCF_000146605.3 Meleagris gallopavo | reverse complement strand
ACTTTTCTCTGGGTGCACTTACACTTGACTCTGTTTTCCCACAAGCTTACTCCAGTTTTTAACTCACACTTGTTTCCAGGTTTACTCACAGTTTACTCCTTGTGTGCCCACACCTTACTGAGGGTTTTACCTGCCATTCACACCAGGTTTTACTCACACTTTACTCAGGTTTTACTCACAAATTTCTCCCAGTCTACTCTTTCTTTTCACCTGCATTTACTCACTCTTTATTATATGTTTACTATCCCTTTCTCTGGGTTTATTCACACTTTACTTCAAGTTTACTCAGACCTTAGCGTTTTCTCGCTCTATACTCCAGATCTACTTAAAATTTATACATGGTGCACTCACACTTTACTCTGGTTTTTACTCAAAATTTGTTCCATGTTTACTAACACTATATTCTGGGTTTTATTCACACTTTACTTCGGGTTTACTCACACTGTACACTGAGTGTACTCACACTTTTCTCTGGGTTTGCTCACACTTTACTCCAGGTTTCCTAAATTAACAAAGTAAGTTTGGCTCAAAGTTAGGTGCCTTCATGCAGTGCTGAATCGGCAGCTGCA
>NW_011217352.1:0-565 GCF_000146605.3 Meleagris gallopavo | reverse complement strand
AGAAGAAGAACAGATCAAAAGGGTAGAAAATGCTGTTGAATCCAAACAGAAAAGAAGACGACATTGGCACATGGCACTGACCTTCCATCAGCACTGCGGAGACCTGAAGATTAGAAAAAGAAAAGCACCCAGTGAAAGCAACGTGAGCACGAGGCACATCCGTCACCAAGCCCAGAGCACCTCAGCGAGCGTGTTCAACAGGACACGGCAGGGATCAACGTACCTTAGCACAGAGACTAAGCGTTGGATATTGGCATCCACCTCCGGCTGCGGTTTCCTGCTCCTTCCACCAAGAGTCTGGCTAAAGTCGTGGCAGCGCTCGCGAGGGCCGCAGTTCCATGGTAGGGACACCAATGTCACTTACCCCGCTCCAAGGATAAGGGCACAGCCAATGCAGCAACTCAGGGGGGCCCAGAAGGCCAACAGCATCTGGCAGTGGACTCGGCAAATATAGAAGGAATGAAGATACCTTCATGTCCAATAAGGTCCACGCCTTTCTGAAGAACTGGACACGTTCATTGTAGGAACATGGGCAGCCCAAAATGCCTACAGCATCTGGTGGTGC
>NW_011217351.1:0-1125 GCF_000146605.3 Meleagris gallopavo | reverse complement strand
GGGACACCAATGTCACTTACCCGCTCCAAGGATAAGGGCACAGCCAATGCAGCAACTCAGGGGGGCCCAGAAGGCCAACAGCATCTGGCAGTGGACTCGGCAAATATAGAAGTAATGAAGATACCTTCATGTCCAATAAGGTCTACGCCTTTCTGAAGAACTAGACACGTTCATTGTAGGAACATGGGCAGCCCAAAATGCCTACAGCATCTGGTGGTGCAGATGTCAATCCTAGAAAGAAAGAAGAAACCTTCACATACAGCACTGAACAACGTCACGTGGAAAAGAATTCTGGTGAACTGAGAAACCCCAAGTCATGGACAGCACTCAGCACAAGCCTATTTGGGAGCCTACCTCTTCTTTGGGCATCACACGTAGTCAGAAGGGTGCATTTGGATCCAGGAAACTCCAACGAAGCGCCAATGGGCAACCATAGAAGAAAGAGAAGAAGAACAGATCAAAAGGGTAGAAAACGCTGCTGAATCCAAACAGAAAAGAAGACGACGTTGTCACATGGCACTGACATTCCATCAGCACTGGGGAGACCTGAAGATGGGGAAAGGAAAAGCACCCAGTGAAAACAACGTGAGCACGAGGGACATACAACACCAAGCCCAGAGCAACTCAGCGAGCGGGTTCAACAGGACACGTCAGGGATCAACGTACCTCGGCACAGAGACTAAGCGTTGGATATTGGCATCCACCTCCGGCTGCGGTTTCCTGCTGCTTCCACCAAGAGCCTGGCTAAAGTCCTGGCACCGCTCGCGAGGGCTGCAGTTCCACGCTGCAACCGGTTGGGCACAGGACAACGAAAGCAGAGACCGCCTTCCGGTAGGGACACCAATGTCACTTACCCCGCTCCAGGGATCAGGGCACAGCCAACGCAGCAACTCAGGGGGGGCCACAAGGCCAACAGCATCTGGCGGAGGACTCGGCCCATCCAGAAAGAGTGAAGACATCTTCGTGTCTAATAACGTTCACACCTTTCCGAGGAACAGGACACGTTCAACGCGGGAACTCAGGCAGCGCCTACAGCATGTGGTGGTGGAGGCGCCAATCCTAGAAAGAAAGAAAAAAGAAAGCTTCACATACGGTACTGAACAACGTCACGCAGAAACACTTATT
>NW_011217350.1:0-977 GCF_000146605.3 Meleagris gallopavo | reverse complement strand
CAAACTACGAGCACGCCTCTGGGTCCTGCACTACTCACTAATTTAGAACAGGCTTTGGGATCTAAAGATGTGTAAAGCACTTGGTATCCCATCTCTTATGCAGTTGGGTGTTAGAGGCTTCAGAGGAAGATTCCTGGCTATACTGATGGTGAAGAATTTTGAAATCAATTAGAATCGTAGAATCATAGGATAATTTAGGTTGAAGGAGACCCTTTGGATGTCACCTAATCCAATCTGTTGCTCAAAGAGGGTCTGATTCTATCAGTTTGCTCAGGGAGGTTTCTAATCGAGTAATCGACAACTCCAAGGCTGGAGATCCCACAAGCTGTCTGAACACGTGCTCCAGTGTTTGACTATCCTTAGAATGAAAATATTTTCCCTGTATCGAATTGGAATTCCCCTGTTCCAAACTGTGCCCACAGTCAATAGATTTAACATCAGGCTGTGAAAAATAGCCACCAAATTACTGCAATAAATTATTCATCTTGTCCAGTGAGCAGCACTATGGAACCATCTTCAGTGAGAAAATAGAGATTCTTAAATACAGAACATTTCACAAGGATTGTATGAAGAAATCTTTGAAAATCAATTTGTTTCAACTTCCTTTAGAATAAAAAATGTCTGCATTTTTTATGCCTCGTGTTAATGGTAAACTTGAGACGCACTCAAAATTAACATACTTACACGTGTATAATAAGCCACTGTGCAAATGAATCATCTTTTTTTAAAAGAAATAGATTATTCTTCACTGAGGGCATTCTGGGTCTTCATTCTGGAAAAGTATGGCTCTCATTTCAGAACGATTTTAATTGTAAAGTCTCTTTCAGAAGAAAAACAATGAACTGTTTGACATGTAGATGAAGTTATGTGGTTAGTGGAGTTGTGACCTAGAAAGGGAAATATTCGACAACGTTAGAAGTCTAGCCTGTTTCTGTTTGCACATTTGGCAGCCTTAAAAGGAGACATGAAGTGGTACT
>NW_011217349.1:0-651 GCF_000146605.3 Meleagris gallopavo | reverse complement strand
ATCAGGTCCCCTCTCAGTCGCCTTTTCTCAAGACTAAATTGACCCAGTTCACTTAGCCTTTCTTCATAGAAGACACATCTGTGCCTGAGGTGACAAAAATGGCATAAATGACGATACAAGCTCTGTTGTACACCACGGACACCTCCTCACAATTCTATTATGTCTTCTATCCTCACCTGCTTCCCTGGTGCCACACTGTTGAGAACAGGAAGAGCTCTGTTCCTAAAAGCCAGCAAGGTGGCTTATACCTATAGCCTCCCACACAACTGTATATTTTTCCATTAGCTGAGCAGAGGTTGCGTTCTCCCTTTAAATAAGGCCTGGGCTTAGCTTTGGGCAGAAACATTGCAAGGCAAAGGCCGATAGTACCTTGTTCCACCATAAGCAGAGAGATCTTCTGCTGCAAGGGACAGTGCCCGAGAGAGCAGCCTCTGCAGTGTGTCGCAACCTCCCATTCTTCTGGCAATGGAGAAGGGTCTCCACATATTCTCATCTCCTACCCACCAAGAGCAAAGCCATTCTCCCTGGGCAGTTCAGGAAGCCATACAAGGTAGAAAGAAAAATCAAAAGCTCAAATGAGATGCAGAAATCTTTAATGAATGTTTACAGAGGAAAATGAAGTCTCACTGAGCAGAGGCTCCACAGAGCAAG
>NW_011217348.1:0-477 GCF_000146605.3 Meleagris gallopavo | reverse complement strand
TCCTGTTCCCTTCCAAAAACGCAGGCACAAGCCTTGCATGACCTCAGACTTGGGGTTGGATGAATCTTGCTCTGTGGAGCCTCTGCTCAGTGAGACTTCATTTTCCTCTGTAAACATTCATTAAAGATTTCTGCATCTCATTTGAGCTTTTGATTTTTCTTTCTACCTTGTATGGCTTCCTGAACTGCCCAGGGAGAATGGCTTTGCTCTTGGTGGGTAGGAGATGAGAATATGTGGAGACCCTTCTCCATTGCCAGAAGAATGGGAGGTTGCGACACACTGCAGAGGCTGCTCTCTCGGGCACTGTCCCTTGCAGCAGAAGATCTCTCTGCTTATGGTGGAACAAGGTACTATCGGCCTTTGCCTTGCAATGTTTCTGCCCAAAGCTAAGCCCAGGCCTTATTTAAAGGGAGAACGCAACCTCTGCTCAGCTAATGGAAAAATATACAGTTGTGTGGGAGGCCATAGGTATAAGCC
>NW_011217347.1:0-1438 GCF_000146605.3 Meleagris gallopavo | reverse complement strand
AGTGGATCACATAATGGAGCTGAATGAACACTCGTCACATAGAAAGACTTCTCCTTGACTGTTTTACTCTTTGAACAGGTCCTGGTGCCAAGAGGCAGCAAATGGCCAACAGCAGCTCCATCAGCGAGTTCCTCCTGCTGGCGTTGGCAGACACGCGGCAGCTGCAGCTCCTGCACTTCTGGCTCTTGCTGGGCATCTACCTGGCTGCCCTCCTGGGCAACGGCCTCATCAGCACAGCCGTAGCCTGCCACCACCGCCTGCACAGCCCCATGGACTTCTTCCTGCTCAACCTCACCCTCCTCGACCTGGGCTGCATCTCCACCACTCTCCCCAAAGCCATGGCCAATGCCCTCTGGGACACCAGGCACATCTCCTATGCAGGATGTGCTGCACAGGTCTTTTTCTTTTTCTTTTTGTTTTCAGCGGGGAATTCATTCTCACCATCATGTCCTATGACCGCTACGTTGCCATCTGCAAGCCCCTGCACTACGGGACCTTGATGGACAGCAGAGCTTGTGCCACCATGGCAGCAGCTGCCTGGGCCACTGGGGTTCTGAATGCTCTGCTGCACACTGCCAATACATTTTCACTGCCTCTCTGCCAAGGCAATGCTGTGGATCAGTTCTTCTGTGAAATTGCCCAGATCCTCAAGCTCTCCTGCTCAAAATCCTATCTCAGGGAATTTGGACTTATTGTGCTTAGTGCACTTGTGTTTTTGGGTGTTTTGCTTTCATTCTGTTCTCTTATGTGCAGATCTTCAGGGCCGTGCTGAGGATGCCCTCTGAGCAGGGACGGCACAAAGCCTTCTCCACGTGCCTCCCTCACCTGGCCATGGTCTCCTTGTTTCTCAGCACTGTGGTGTTTGCCCACCTGAAGCCCTTCTCCATTTCCTCCCCATTCCTGGATCTGGTGGTGGCAATTCTCTACTCGGTCATTCCTCCAACACTGAACCCTATGATCTACAGCATGAGGAACAAGGAGATCAAGCATGCCCTCAACAAAGTGTTACAACATGCAATATCCCAGCTGCAAGAATGTGCACGACTTCCTCACATTGTTCCCTGTGAACGTTCTTTATATTTTATGTATGTATGACTTTTTGTCTGTTTGTGTAAGTGCAATACAATAATCTTGGAAAAGCATTGCAATTTATTCCACTTCTTCTTACCCGTCTGCTTTCCGTTTACTCTCAGCAAGACCTCATGTAAATATGGAAACAGATTCACCAAATAGATTAAAAGACACTATAAAACCTTGCAAAAAATACTGTTCCTTAGCTCTTCTCTCTCCCTACCTTGTCTGGATCTGGGGAAGGAACAGCCACAGAGAGCTGTACAACACACTGTTTTCATTCCTGGGCTCTTTACACTGCCACACTGCTCTCACATCCTTGCATTTGTGCAGACCTGAAGGTCCTGTGTTTCTCACAACAGTGCTG
>NW_011217346.1:0-527 GCF_000146605.3 Meleagris gallopavo | reverse complement strand
GCACACGCCGCATGCAGAGCGGATATTTCTGCCTAACTTCCATACCGGAAGGCAAGAAATGCACGTACTTACAGAGCAGGCTGCTTACATATGCATTAGATGTCCAAAAACAGAGGCTGCTTTATTACACTGAGTCCCAACAATGATTGATGTTGCCCTTTCTCCCCTCTCCCCACCGAGTCTCTGTTATTTTCCACATACACTCTTTGCGATGAAACTCATTGTGTTCTCTTCTTGAGCTTGGCTTAGGATGGAGGACACTTGGCTGGTTCTGGTTGGTCATCTCATCGAGCACAGCTCCGTTCAACAACCTGCTGCTGCTTTGTTAATTTGTGGTGTTCCTGTCTGAGCCTGCTGCCTTGCATTCCAGAGATAGGACAGCTAGCGCTGTTATGTGGGAAAATGGGAGAGCCGTTGCCTGCACTCAGTCTGTAGAACAGCATCTGTTATTGGCAGCGAGAGCCTGGCTGAGCAAGGTCAAATCTGCAGCTGCCGATTCAGCACCGCATGAAGGCACCTAACTTTGA
>NW_011217345.1:0-728 GCF_000146605.3 Meleagris gallopavo | reverse complement strand
TTTGCGATGAAACTCATTGTGTTCTCTTCTTAAGCTTGGCTTAGGATGGAGGACACTTGGCTGGTTCTGGTTGGTCATCTCATCGAGCACAGCTCCGTTCAACAACCTGCTGCTGCTTTGTTAATTTGTGGTGTTCCTGTCTGAGCCTGCTGCCTTGCATTGCAGAGATAGGACAGCTAGCGCTGTTATGTGGGAAAATGGGAGAGCTGTTGCCTGCACTCAGTCTGTAGAACAGCATCTGTTATTGGCAGCGAGAGCCTGGCTGAGCAAGGTCAAATCTGCAGCTGCCGATTCAGCACCGCATGAAGGCACCTAACTTTGAGCCAAACTTATTTTATTAATTAAGGAAACCTGGAGTAAAGTGTGAGCAAACCCAGAGAAAAGTGTGAGTAAACTCAGTGTACAGAGTGTGTAACCCAAAGTAAAGTGTGAATAAAACGGTTTACTCCAATTTGTCTTCAACTTTATTCTGGGTTTACTCACACTTTTCTCCAGGTTTTACTGACATCCTACTCCGGGTGTGTACGCTCTCTCTTCCAGTCCTACCGACACTCTTTTCTCCAGGTTTTTAACACACTTGACTCTGAGTATACTCACACTAGACTCCTGGTTTACTCACTGTTTTCTCTGGGTTTTACTCACACTTTGCACCACGTTTGCACACTCTTTATTCTGGGTTTACTCTTACTCTACTCCAAGTGGACTGACACCTTTTTCTATTTTACTCT
>NW_011217344.1:1814-4492 GCF_000146605.3 Meleagris gallopavo | reverse complement strand
GATATTCTGCCTAACTTCCATACCGGAAGGCAAGAAATGCACGTACTTACAGAGCAGCCTGCTTACATATGCATTAGATGTCCAAAACAGAGGCTGCTTTATTACACTGAGTCCCAACAATGATTGATGTTGCCCTTTCTCCCCTCTCCCCACCGAGTCTCTGTTATTTTCCACATACACTCTTTGCGATGAAACTCGTTGTGTTCTCTTCTTGAGCTTGGCTTAGGATGGAGGACACTTGGCTGGTTCTGGTTGGTCATCTCATCGAGCACAGCTCCGTTCAACAACCTGCTGCTGCTTTGTTAATTTGTGGTGTTCCTGTCTGAGCCTGCTATTTGGGAAAACGGGAGACCCGTTGCCTGCACTCAGTCTGTAGAACAGCATCTGTTATTGGCAGCGAGAGCCTGGCTGAGCAAGGTCAAATCTGCAGCTGCCGATTCAGCACCCCATGAAGGCACCTAACTTTGAACCAAACTTACTTTGTTAATTTAGGAAACCTGGAGTAAAGTGTGAGCAAACCCAGAGAAAAGTGTGAGTACACTCAGTGTACAGTGTGAGTAAACTCAAAGTAAAGTGTGAATAAAACCCAGAATATAGTGTTAGTAAATATGGAGCAAATTTTGAGTAAAATCCAGAGTAAAGTGTGAGTATACCCTGAGTAAATTTTGAGTAGATCTGGAGTATAGAGTGAGAAAACGCTAAGGTTTGAGTAAGCCTGAAGTAAAGTGTGAATAAACCCAGAGAAAGGGATAGTAAACGTAAAAGAAAGAGTAAGTAAATGTAGATGAAAAGAAAGAATAGACTGGGAGAAATTTGTGAGTAAAACTCGAGTAAAATGTGAGTAAAACCTGGTGTGAATGGCAGGTAAAACCCTCAGTAAAGTGCGTATGTACGCAGAGTAAATTGTGAGTAAATCTGGAAACAAGTGTGTGTACAAACTGGAGTAAGCTGTGGGAAAACAGAGTCAAGTGTAAGTGCACCCAGAGAAAAGTAAGAGTGAACCTAGAGAAAACTGTGTGGTAACCCAAAATAATTTGTGAGTAAAATGCAAAAGAAAGATTGTGTCAAACTGGAATAAAGCATGAGTAAACGTGAAGCAAAGTGTGAGTAAACCTGGATTAGAGGGTGAGTGAAAGATTGAGTAAAGCATGAGTAAACCTTGGGTAAAGAATGAGTAAATTCAAATTAAACTATGAGCCTTGAGTAGAGTATAAGTAAACCAAGAGTAAAGGGTGAGTAAAAGCAAGATTAAAGTATGAGTGACCTCAAAGGAAAATGTGATTAAACTTGGAGTATGTTGAGAGTACATCCAGAGTAAAGTGTGAACAAACACTCATCAAAATATAAGTAAACCTGAAGTAAAGCATGAATAAACCTGTACTAATAGTAAAGAGAAGATTGGAGAAGATTGTGAATACAACCAGAGCAGAGTGTGACTAAAACCTGGGGAAAAGTCAGAGTAAAGCAAGAGTAAAGTATCAATAAACCCAGAGTAAAGTGTGAGGTAAACCCAGAGTAAAGGTTGAGTACACACAGAGTAGAGGGCGAGTACACCTAGAATGAAGTGTGTGTCAACACAATGTGAAGTGTGTGTAAACATGGAGTAAAGTCTGGGTAAAACCCTGTGAGAGGTAGATTGTGTTTTTGCAGTGGAAATTCCAGTCACAACAAAAGCTGCTGAACAGAGTGAGGTTGAGACTGGGGCATTCCAACCTGGGTACAATTGGCACAGGCACGAGGTAAGGAAATTATATAGGGTAGGGAAGAGTCTGGAACAGGACAGAAAGAGTGCACTGATTTTTGATAACATTGTCCTCCTATTGCCATAAAAGTACAGAACGTAACAAAAAACAAAGGGTTGGTATCAGACATGGCATGGAAATGTTAGGTAGCACCAGCATCAGGAGATTGTGAGCCTGAGATGCTCAACCAAAGAGAGCCAGGAGAAGCTTTGCCTGTGTTGGATCCAGGGTATATAACGGAAAGGATTTCACTGACTAGCTGTCCAATTTCTCCCTTGTCAGTGGGGGATGTGCGCCCATTATTGCAATAATGAATAAAATGCCCTTCACAGAGATCTTGGCCTGATTACAATTTTTTACCCTGAGCGTGTTTCTCTCCCTCTCAATTCACATTGAGTTTTCTCTTAATTTTCTGTGGGTTTTCCTCACTCACTACTCTCTGTTTTATAAAGTCTACACATCTAGGTTTTTTTTTTACATTTTACTGCAGAGTTTACTCACACTTTACTTGGGATTTACTCACACTTTACTCTAGTTTTTCCCTCACTTTAATCCAGGTTCTACACACATGCTACTCCGGCTTTTATTCACACGCTGGGTGCACCCACAGCCTACTCAGGTTTGTTCATACTCTGGGTTTTACTGGCCGTGTTCACACAGACTTTATTCAGGGTTTGTGAACACATTTCTCCAGGTTTTCTCACATTATACTTTGGGTTACCTCACTCTTTACTCCAAGTTACACTTCACTTACTCTTCACTCTGGGTTAACTTATACTTTACATTGTTTATTTATCACACTTTACACCAAGTTTACACATTATTTACTCTGTGTTTACTCATAGTTCCTTTGGGTTTGCTCAGACCTGTCACCGGGTTTTACTCAGACTTTACTCCAGATTTACTCATACTTTACTGCAAGTTTACTCAAACTTT
>NW_011217344.1:0-1497 GCF_000146605.3 Meleagris gallopavo | reverse complement strand
TCATACTTTACTGCAAGTTTACTCTCAGGTTTTACTCACACCATACTCCAGGTGTATTCTCACCTTCATGTTTTACTCGCAGTTTACTTCCTCCATTCAAGAGTTATTCAAGCTTTATTCTTTTCTCCTGGTTTTACTCACACTGCACAACTGCTGTACTCACACTCTATTCCGTGAGTACGCACACCTTACTTCAAGATTTATCCACACTTTACACTGGGTCTACACACACTTTACTTCTGGTTACCTCACACTTTACTCTTGGTTTATTGATACTTTACTCCTGCTTTATTCTGTCTTCTCTCCAGGTTTTATTCACATTCTACTCTGGGAATATTCACAGTCTTTTCCAGGTTTACTCACTCTTCTCTCTGGGTTTACTCACCCTTTACTTCTTATTTTCTTAAATGTTGCTGAGAGTTTACTCACACTTTACTCTGGATATACTAACAACATACTCCGAGTTTAATCACACTTCCCTTTGAGGTCACTCACCCTTTACTCTGGCTTTTACTCACCCTATTCTCTGGGTGTTCTTAAACTCGACTGCAGGGTGCACTTAAACCCGACTCCATATGTTACTTCAATTTTACTCATTCTTTACTCCAGGTTTACTCATACCTTCCATTGGTTTTACTCACATTTACTCCAGATTTACACACACTTTACTCCACTTTTTGATCACACTTTACTCAAGATTTACTAACACTTTACTCAGTCTTTTACTCACCCTCTACTCCAAATTTACTCCAACTTTATTTCAGATTTTACTCACACGTTATTTTGGGTTACCTCACACTTTACTCTGGGTTTACTTCCTACTGACTCTGTGTGTGCCCACACCTTACTCAGGGTTTTACTTGCAATTCACTCTGGGTTTTACTCACTCTTTACTCAAGTTTTACTCACACATTACCCTGGGTTTATTCTTATTTTTCTCTTGGTTTTAATCACAATTAGCACTGATTTTACACACACTTTGCTCCAGTCTTTCCCAACCTTCTACAATTCTATGATTCTACATGGATGTATTTATAGTCATAACTATTATACATTTCCTTTTATCTCTCTTAGTACAGAGCTTCATTTCTACCCACGCGTTGTGCTCTGTTCTTTCCAAGTTCTCTTACCCATCCCAGTAGGAAGGGGCAGTGCACAAAGCTCTGAGTGGTGCTGAGCCACCTGCCGGTTTAAACCACCACAGTCATTTTGGTGCCTGATGTGGGGCTGCAATGGCTGAGATAACAGCAGATCTGTCCAGAGCAAGTTATCACAGGGCTTTGTGGCAGTTGGATAATTGCTGGTCGTGACGCCTGCAGCAGTTCCAATTCTTGCTATAGGTCCCAGCTGATTGCTCCAAGCTTTGTGAAAGACCCCACTGTCACTCCTATCCTCATGATGAACCCTGTGGTCACTCCTGTTACAGCTTCTGTAGCTGTTCCAAGAACTGTGATGAGAAAAGGAAAAGAATTCCCCCCACGGGAGGTGCACTGTGCC
>NW_011217343.1:0-758 GCF_000146605.3 Meleagris gallopavo | reverse complement strand
CAGCAGCAGGGACAGTTCCACACAGACACGTTCAAGACCAGTTACAGTTTGCCAGTTAATAATAACTACAGGTTAGTGAGCCTCACCTCTGGGCCTGGGAAGATCACGGAGCAGATCCTCCTAGAAGCTATGTTAAGGCACATAGGAGACAAAGGGGTGACTGGAGACAGCCAGCATGACTTTAGAAAGGGCAGATGATGCCTGACCAATCAGGTGGCCTTCTATGATGGAGTGATGGCATCGGTGGACAGGGAAAGAGCAACGGATGTCATCTATCTGGACTTCTGCAAAGCCTTTGACATGGCCCCTCACCACATCCTGCTCTCTAAATTGGAGAGGTGTGGATTTGAAGGCTGGACTGCTTGATGGATTAGGAATTGGCTGGTGAGATGCAGCCAAAATGTTGTGATCAATGGGTCTGTGTCAGGGTGGAGACCAATCACAAATGGTTTCCCTCATGGTCAGTGTTGGCATGGATGCTCTTCAACATCTTCATCAACGGCGCAGATGATGGCATCGAGTGCACCCTCAGCAAATTTAAAAATGGCACCAAGCTGAGCGGTGAAGTCGATCCATTGAAGGGAAGGGAAGCCATCCAGAGGGACCTGGGCAGGCTGGACAAGTGGGCCCATGAAAAACGAATGAGGTTCAACAAGGCCGAGTGCAAGGTGCTGCACTTTGGCTGGAGCAATGCAAGGTGTTTATACAGACTGGGCGAAGAACCGCTTGAGAGCAGCCCTGCAGTGAAGGACTTGGGG
>NW_011217342.1:0-1399 GCF_000146605.3 Meleagris gallopavo | reverse complement strand
ACTATTATACATTTCCTTTTATCTCTCTTAGTACAGAGCTTCATTTCTACCCACGCGTTGTGCTCTGTTCTTTCCAAGTTCTCTTACCCATCCCAGTAGGAAGGGGCAGTGCACAAAGCTCTGAGTGGTGCTGAGCCACCTGCCGGTTTAAACCACCACAGTCATTTTGGTGCCTGATGTGGGGCTGCAATGGCTGAGATAACAGCAGATCTGTCCAGAGCAAGTTATCACAGGGCTTTGTGGCAGTTGGATAATTGCTGGTCGTGACGCCTGCAGCAGTTCCAATTCTTGCTATAGGTCCCAGCTGATTGCTCCAAGCTTTGTGAAAGACCCCACTGTCACTCCTATCCTCATGATGAACCCTGTGGTCACTCCTGTTACAGCTTCTGTAGCTGTTCCAAGAACTGTGATGAGAAAAGGAAAGAATTCCCCCCACGGGAGGTGCACTGTGCCAAGAGGTACAGCCCTGTGGTCGCTCCAACTCCCAGGACAAGCCCTGCGGTTGCCCCAACCCCTGCAATGAGCCCAGTGGCAGCTCCAACCCCTGTGATGAGATGTGGAGTTGCAAATATGTATACATATACATTGGTACCTTTGCAAAAATGTTTGCAACTGCATATATGATATATATCATAGAATCATAGAATCATAGACTGGTCTGGGTTGAAAAGGACCACCATGATCATCCAGTTTCAACTCCCCTGCTATGTGCAGGGTCACCAAACACTAAACCAGGCTGCCCAAAGCAACATCCAGCCTGGCCTTGAAAGCATCCAGGGAGGGGGAATCCACAGCCACTTTGGGCAAAAGGTGAATATATACTGTATATATCATAAATGGAGAAATACATATGTCAAAATTATTATCCTTTTCTTTTTCTCTGTCTTACTAAATGATATTATCTCAACCCACAGATTGGATTTTGTGGTTTTATTTCAGTTTTCTTCCCTCTTCCACTGGGAAGGGGGGCAGTGAGCGAACAACTGTGTGCTGCTGAACCACCTTCCATGTTAAACCACAATACTGCCCTGAGTCCAGAACAGATCAACTTGGGACTCTGAAACTGCCCCCATGCCTCAGTGAAGAGCACCAGAAGAGCTCGAGATCTTCTCAGGGAGCAGCTCCTGAGGTCTATTCCTTACAGCAGCTTTGGAAGAGGCCTCCAGTTCTCTGGTCCTGCTCTGATGAGCCCCTCCTGTTATGGTGGTGCCAGCAAGGAGACCACTGTGACACAGCGGTTCATATTGCTGACTACTGACTGCAGCCCCGGAGTGCTGCTGTAGAGACAACAGCACTGTTGTGAGAAACACAGGACCTTCAGGTCTGCACAAATGCAAGGATGTGAGAGCAGTGTGGCAGTGTAAAGAGCCCAGGAATGAAAACAGTGTGTTGTACAGCT
>NW_011217341.1:0-12250 GCF_000146605.3 Meleagris gallopavo | reverse complement strand
TGCCGCCGGCGGGGCCGGACTGCGGGGGGCCGGAGCCGCGCTTGCCTCTGATTGTCCGTTTCGTTCCTGACCTCGCGCTCTTCCCTCCTCTACATTCAGCCTGGCTTTCTCCACAGAGCTCAGCCCGCCGTTCTCTCCCGTCTGTCCTTTCTCCCTGTTCTCCTGCCTATAGAAAGTCCTTCCCACACTGGTGCCTGCTTCACGACCTTTTCCCCTCAATTGCTTTTCCTGCTGGGATGGATCCCGTGTTATATTTTCTGTAGCAGCAAAGGAATTTTCTGAGTTTACTTCTTCTTATCTTCGCGGCAGTGGCTGTGAGCAGAGCCCAGGTGCAGCAGGAGCCGTCGGCGGAGATCACCGAGGGCACCGAAATCAATATCACCTGCTCGCACCCCAACACTCAGTTCAACCAAGTCATCCACTGGTACCGTCAGCTCCCGGGCCGAGGACCCGCATTCCTCGTTAGCGCCGTTAGTGGCTCCAAGGAGGTGCCGGACCCGGAGGGGAGGCTGTGGGTGTCGGCAGACCGCCGCTCCAGCGCCCTGTTGCTCGCCCAGCCCCGGCTCGGCGACGCGGCCGTGTATTACTGCGCGTTGGTAGCACGGGAAGCGAAGCCGGGGCTGCGGCCGGGCACGAACTGCTTTGGGCGGGGCGGGAGCGCAGTGCCGTCCGAGCCCGCAGGGGGCGCTGCCGCTCCTCCCATGACATTGCTGACATGGAACACGTCCCTCGCACTGCTCGCCATCTCACGGAGTTACGGTTTCCAGCTGCACACCTTCATGAGTGTTGAGTTTATGTGCTGGTGCCACAGACACCTTCATGTGATCTCCTCAGTGTCTCTGTTTTGAGAGTATGAGACTGTGTGAGAAGATTCAGGGCCGCTGGCAGTGAGGTGTGGATTCAGCTGAAGCCAGTGTAAGATGTGTTGGCTGTGAGGGTTACTGGCTCGAGAAGGCTGTGGATCAAGTCCCTTATCAGCTTAAAGGGAATTACAAGTAAAAAGAAACTGATAAACAAAGCACAGAATGACCCCTATCTCTAACCAAATAGGATGACAATGAGCCTCACTATTCCTCTTCAGCCTTTTATTGATGTGCCAGATGTTAGATTTGAAGTAGATGAGCTTGAGCTTTGTGAGTGACAAGAGACAAGATGAAAATGAAAATTAGGAGTGCTCTAGAAACATTTGTGGGGCTATGCAAACATTCTAAAGAATATTTAGGGAATGGTGAGAGAGGAGTGGGGAGGAATAAGGGGACTGGAACAAAAGTTCCAGTCAGTACATCTGCACATATGGATGAGCCCTGTGTCTGATCACTGCAGCCCATCCTGTCTCCTTATTAAATCGTGACCTTGTCTGTGCAACACTGAAACTGCTCTCTTTCTCATGTGGGAGCACCCCAAGGTCTAAGCCAGTAGATGCAGAGACTGGTGTGCAGAAGAGATCTGGGTGCCAGCAACCAAAACAACATGCACAGCACATCAGGATTAAACCAGTGACTGGGAGGAGAGAGTATTCAATTCTAGGAGAGAAGTGGGTAAGGAAACACAAAGCTTGGGAGTGGAGGTTAAGTAGGCTGAGATCCCATGGTAATATCTGAGGGATCAGCAGGAGTGTGGGGATGTGTGTGAGAGGAGTGGGTGACTGCACGCATCTGCTGGCCAGCAAACAGCAGGCTGGCCTATCCCGAGAAAAGGAGGAGACCCACATGCTGGGTAAGAGAAGCCAGGCTCCAGGCAGGAGTATTGGATGTGCTGAGGGCCTGAGCTCACACTGATGGGCTGTGTGATTGTGGGAGTGCTTGTGAAGCCAGTGGGTGAAGGTGTGTGCTTCCACAGGGGAACTGCAATCCTGATTAGCCAGAGAGGAGGAACAGGGCTTGGCTCTGAGCTTAGGGCTCATAAGAGAAATGGTGTTGTTACCTGTGGGTGTTGCTATGGCAGTGAGTGCCCTGCCTGTGGAGCCAGCAGAGTCATTTCCGGCAGCTCTGTCATCTTGGGGCTGGGAGGTGGTTTTCTGCCTTTTTCTCACTCAGCAAACAGGAGGCTCGGTCTCAGCATGCTTCAGTAAGAAGTAAGAACTTCGTTCCCCAAGTTCCATGTGGAAATCTCAGGGTTGGGAGGAGCACAGAAGATGTTGCATGGTTTTCTACTAGTAATTCTTCCACGTGAATGCTTTCCATATGATGAATGACTGCCATGAAATCCTCACATTATCATGTGTAGTCTAGGGCTGCCCTTCATTCCTAGCAACTTGAGATCACTATTAAAAAGATCGCATGGAGGCTGAGGCTGGGTTGCAAGTAACATTAGTGACTCTGAAGAGGGAAATGAGTTTTCTTCCACAGGGAGCTGTTGTGTAGGCAGCACCAGAGCTGCCAAAAATCTGTGCACATCCCCCCTGGTCAAGCTTTTAAAATGCATCCGTTTGTCCCGTATCAGTTGGGTTGGCTATGGGGAAATTATACAGCCAGAAGAAGGGAATACAAGGAAAAGAGAGAAAAGGGTAGAAAATGGGGAACTTAGCATTGAGCATGGTGGGCACTTTCTGCCATCATAGTGTCTGGAAATTCAGGAGAGATCAAAGCACCCAAAAGTGATGTAGACTCCATCACAGCTGAGGATGCTGTCAATTGCAGCAGAGCTGGAGGATCCGACAGAGGTGTTCTGTAGGTACGCGCTGAGGTTGAGGCCAAGCAAGGCCACTGTCATGGGAAGGGGTTTAATGGTGACTGTATGGTTTTTACCATGCCTTACACAGTGTTACTTGCAGCTGTTGGCTGGTGAGGTTGTACCATAGGATGGGTATGGCAGACATGGTTTTTAGCAAGGCATGTCTCAAAGAGGTAAGAGGGTTTCTTGGCTTCATCCAGAGAAGACACTTTTGTTGTTAATATGTTGGCCCTGCACTGCTCTAGACTCAGGGGTACCATACACAGAAGAGACCATTCTCTGTAGCGCATGTAATGA
Source organism: Meleagris gallopavo (assembly GCF_000146605.3). Lineage (NCBI taxonomy): Eukaryota > Metazoa > Chordata > Aves > Galliformes > Phasianidae > Meleagris > Meleagris gallopavo. The sequence goes on along the minus strand of NW_011217341.1, from coordinate 9,280 downwards.
ATGGAAAATATCCCAGCTAATGATACGGGCTAGTGTGTGGCTGTTTCCACTTACACTGCCTTTACATTTTCTGGACTGTTACACCCAGTCTCTCACAGAAGGTTCTTCTGAGTATTGAAATTGAAAGAACCTAGGATTTCTGAGCCAAGTATGAGTCAGAAGAGGAAAAGTTAGGAACAAGAAAAATTCTATACTTGAGTTCTCTTCCAGGATGGCTCCTGAGGTAAGGAATGGATGAATGGATGCCTGGAGAAGGATGGACAAATCTTTGTATACCTGTGTCTGTGGAAGAAGTGAGAGAGAGAGGAGATGGAGAAGATTGATAAGAGCAGTGATCAGCAGAGGCCATGAGAACACCACGTAAGCCAGGAAAAGACACCTTGTGTGAAGTCTGCTGCTGCTCTTACAGAGCTAGAAAACCTCACTCTGACATCATCTCCTTCTGAAAGCACAGGGCCATGGCAAAGGAGAACAGGACTTTTCTGATTGAATACATTCTTCTGGTTTATACAGGCCATCCCAAAAGTCACGTGCTCCTGTTTGTCATTATCTACTCCACATCTCTCCTAATCTCAGCCTCACCTTTGTCACAGCAGGGAGTGATCAGTAACTGTGGATCTCAACATGGTCCTTGTTGCCTGGCTACAAGCTGGGTAAGAGGAATATCACAGTCAGTTTCTACTGGGATGATGGGCCTCTTCTGGGGCTGGCCTGTGGGGATACCGTCAGGCTTTATTCTGGGCATTATGGTTCCTACTGTCATCATCATCCTCATGCTGTGCTTTTCATAATAGCTTCCTACATCTGCATCATCTCCAGAGTTCTCTCTATTCCTTCTAATTTCACTCACCAGAAAGCATTCTTTGCCTGTCCCTCTCATCTCAGCATGGTTCCCTTTCTTTCAGAGACCAAGGCCAAATCCAAACATAGTTTACCAGGAAGCTCCACCTCTTGAATGCACTGGACGCTCAAGGAGCCTGGCAGGGCAGGAGAAGAGCAGTAGATTGGGCTGTAGAGATATACACCTGCAGCAGAGCAAGGGGAGGGCTGTTCTACTGTGTCCCTGGCCAGGGGTCAGAGCTATTCTTTATGGTTACACTGGACTTTGGTCGGCTTGGTTCTGATGCTCTTTGTCTTGTGATTCCACCTGAGCCAGCACTGCCTGATACAGCAGATGTCCTGAGGAGAGATGCTGCCATCCTGATATCACGTAGAAACGATTTTCAATGCCATTGCTTTGCTGCTGGCATCACACAGAATCTGTGTGAAAGGAAATCCCTCACAAAACAGATCCCCAGTGTGTGCTGAGGTGTGAAGTTGCAGGTGTTTGTGTGGGGAGCAGTAATACTGCATAGAGCACAAAGGCTTTTTCATACCTGGCGCGCAGGGAATATGAGAGGATCTTGGTGTCTGGGGAATGACACTCCAGTGTGAGTCCTGTATTTGGGTTGGTGCATGCCGTGTGCGACTGGGGAAGTACAAAGATCCTATTGAGTGCAGAAACATCTCACACTCACTGCCATGTGCCAGTGGAAATGAGGATATCTGCTCTCACACAGAGTCTTCAGTGGAGAAGGGTTGAAGGGTTGGGGCACTCTGAATGCCTTCCATTTCCTGAGCCCGAGGAGAACAGTTCCATGCTTGGGGAAGACATGACACCACCAAGAAGCTGTGAGTGTTTAGGCATGAGTCACTGTCCTGGGCATTCCTGTACCCACGGGAGTATTGAGTTCAGAGGGACTGGGGGCTGCAATCTGTGGCCTCCAGTAGCTGGTAGCAATGCTGACTGGCGGAAGCCATTGACCATAGGCAACTTGGCAAATTTATGGCAGGGCCAGGAGCTCTGTGACAGCTGCTAGGACCACACAGAGAAGCTGTACCCTCAGTGAAGGGTGAGTGGAAGGGGATGGGAAAGTGGAATAGAGACGACAGAGGGTCAACTCCAAGAAAACTATAACTTCCCTGTTCTTGATGGCCTTTGGAAACGCCTTTCTCTGAGTCTCCTTCCCTAATACTGCTCCTCCTAAAGCCAAAGGACTAGATTTCCCCAGAGTGTGTGGGACTTCTGACTTCACTGGGCCTCCCCAATTCACCCTCTCCTGAGTATTTAATTTATCAGGATTTCCATTCACATGACATGCTCACGGGTCGAGGTGACCTGTATAAGGAGAAATACCAAGGCAGGGGCAGATGGTCATTGATGGTGGAGGCACATCTAGGAATATCTTCCCATTCTTCAAGAGAGAGTGCTTAAAGAAATGACTGTCTACAGTGTGCACTGATCTCCAAAAACCTGTGGAGTGCTGGAGTCTCCCTAGCTTGTTCTCACCAAAGACATCCCCTTCTCCTTTGGCCATCTCTACATTTATGGGGAAAAAAAATGCACCAACACAGAAAGAAACAATAAGGGATGCAGAAGTGTTTAATGAGTCTGAGGAGAGAAATGTCACCCAAAGAAGAGCTCTGTGTGTGGTGAGCAACAGGAGCCGACAAGAATCTGTTCTTCTTTTCAACAGCAGCATGGCCACAGAGCTCTATCTCCCAGCGAGAGTTTTTGGGAGATGAGCAAGTCGGTTGGGGTGCATTTTGGGGGCTACTAACAGAGACCTCTAAAGGGAAAAGACAAGAATGATATTAGATACGAAGAGTGAGTGAAAGAGATTATCAGTAGACATTCTCCACGTTAACAGAGATGCCATATTGGCCAGTGCAAGTCTGTCTTTCAGGGCAAAAGCAGCAACACATTTCTTTTTCTGACCAGTGTCATGTTCAGCATTCAAGGGGTCCTTGTCTGGGGCATCATCCAGCACATTCAGCAGGGGTTGCACCTTCTGCCACAGTAGCGGTTGGAAATGCAGGAGAGGTCAAAGCCCCCCGAGGTGATGGGCACGCCCTCAGAGCTGAGGATGCTGCCAACAGCAGCGGAGGTGGAGGATCCGACGGCGGTGTTCTGCGGGAAGGAGCTGAGGATGGGTCCGGGCAGGGTCACCACCACGGGAGAGGGCTGGATGACGATGGTGGAGTTCTGGCACTGCCTGACACAGGGCTCATTGCAGCTGCTGGCCAGAGGGGTTGGGCCACAGGGCTGGCATGGCACACACTGGTCACAGCAGGACATGTCTCAGGGATGGAGGTGCACCTGTATGGGGAGAGCAGGGAGCAAGCAGAAGATGGGGATGCATGAGGAGCAGCCTATCATCACGCTATGAGGGAATCAATGCACATGCAGTGCTTGGAGCTGAAGACAGTCCAGGGATGTCCAAGGGATTCTTGGTCTCATCCTGACAGAGCCCAGTGAAAGTCACTGGGACCTATCCAAATACAGCCCAGACCCTAGACCACAAGTTACCTCCTTACAGTCCCTCCCTCCTCCCATGAAAAACATTCTCCCCTCTTCCCTCTCTCATGACAAGCAGAGCTAGGCATGGAACAGAATTAGTAGCAGCTGAGAGTACGTCTGAGCTCAGAACTCTGTTTGCAGAATGAAGAGAACAAGAAGGAGCTTCACACTCACCTGATTCCCAAGAAGATGCAGGTGAAAGAAGTGGATGAGGTGGCAAGGAGTTGGGCTGCCTTTTATAATGGACACAAGCTGCATCATTTCCAGAGGCATCCTTTGCAGCAGTGATTATTTTGTGACAAGAACCTCTTGAATGCAAAACATCCCAGCTAATGTTATGGGCTGTGTGTTGGTTTCCTGTGCTGCTGCTACTTGTCACATCCTGATTTAAGTCACTCCCATGGCTCACGAATGCCACCTTTTGAGTGGCAGGAAGAAAAACCCAAGCATTTCCAAGCAGCACATGTCAGTGTGGGCAAAACACTCAGTTCACATGCTGGAAGAATCCAGCAAAGGCAGAAGATATCAGCATGCTTAGTGGGGCATTGGTGTGAAACAACTAGAGCCTGTGTGCTGGATTTATGCAGCTGCCTGTGGGTATAGAGGTTTGCATGATTCCACACGTGTGTGCATGAGCAAGCGAGTGTTCATGTGACTTGTGTGTCCCGCATAACAACAAGTGTTCTGGTCACATCAGGGGCACTTGAGGATACCAATAGATGCTGTTAATCTCTGTCTTCCTGCTAACAGAGCTATTGGGAGGAGAGGAACTGGAAGGCACCTGCAAATATCATCAGGTTCAATTGTCTGACCCCAGTAGCGCTAACCACGAGGAAAAGCATGTTAATGAAAGCATTATCAAAATGTCTGTCAACACTGACAGGCATGGGGTATCATCCACATGTCCAGGAAACCTGGTCCAGTGTTTGACCACTTTCATATAATTTTTTTTTTCCTCGTGATACAAGGTGTAGCAATATTGTTCAGCTTGCCTATGCTCCTTGATGGATACCCTGGAGTTTGCACAGATAACAGGAAGAATCTGTGCCCTTGTACCCACCAGATAACGGTGATATAGTGAACATCTTGTATCCAGTAGGTGAGGGATGTTCTGCTTAGAATCAGCTCATTTTGGGAAAGGAAATTTGCAAGTGAAGCAAAGAGCTAACTGAGCATTGTTGAAGACGGGGTCCAAGCAGTGAACACAGTGAGGAAGATTACTGACTTCATTCAGAGGTCTGTGGGACCACCACCACAAAAAGTCTGAACGTGTGCGACGAGCCGGAACCCTATGTTAATGATTTCATGGGGAAGTATGGAATATCCCCTGTGGAAGTCTCTGGTGACCAAGAAAAGGGAAACATTGCTCCTATTTTTTAAGAAAGGGAGAAAGCAAGACCTGAGGAACTACAGGCCGGGAGTTTCACCTCTGTGCCTGGGAAGATCATGGGGCAGATCTTCCTAGAAACTATGTTAAGGAACATACGAGACAAAGAGGTGATTTGAGACAGCCAGCATGGCTTCACCAAGGGCAGATTGTGCCTGTCCGATCTGGTGGCTTTCTATGATGGAGTGGCGGCTTCGCTGGATGGGGGAAGGCTGGTAGACGTCATCTACTAGAACTCTGCAAAGCCTTTTGGAGAGCTGTGGATTTGAAATATGAACTGTTTGATGGATTAGGAATTGATTGGCTAGACGCAGCCAAAGGGCTATGATCAACGGTTCTGTGTCAGGGTGCAGGCCAGTGTCCATCTGTGGTTCCTCAGGGATTGGTCTTGAGACCGGTGCTCTTCAACATCTCCATCAATAACAGACGATGGCATCAAGAGCACTCTCAGCAAGTTTGCAGATGACCCCAAGCTGAGCGATGCAGTTGATACATTGGAAGGAAGGGAAGCCATCCAGAGGGACCTGGACAGGCTGGAGAAATGGGCCCATGAAAACCGAATGAGGTAATCCCAGATGTTTATACAAACTGAGGGAAGATCTCCTTGAGAGCAGCTCTGTGGAGAAGGACTTGGAGGGTCCTGGTGGACGAGAAGCTGGACATGAGTCAGCAATGTGCGCTTGCAGCCTGAAAGGCCAACAGTGTTCTGGGCTGCATTAAAGAAGAGGGAGGTGATTGTCCCCATCTACTTGGCTCTTGTGAGCTTCCATCTGGAGTACTGTGTCCACACCTGGGGCCTCCAGTACAGGAAGGACGTGGAGCTCTTGGAGCAGGTCCAGAGGAGGGCCACTAAGATGATCAGAAAGCTGGAGCACCTCTCCTATGAGGAAAGGCTGAGGGAAATGAGATAATCTAGCTTGGAGAAGAGAAAGCTCTGGGGAGATCTCATTGTGGCCTTTCAGTATTTGAAGGGAGCATATAAACATGAGGGGAATGGCTGTTTACGAGGGTGGATAGTGATAGAACAAGGGGGAATGGTTTTAAACTGAGATGGGGAGGTTTAGGTTAGATGTTAGGAGGAAGTTTTTCACACAGAGAGTGGTCATGAACTGGAACAGGTTGCCCAAGGAGGTTGTGGATGCCCCATCCCTGGAGGTATTCAAGGCATTCAAGGCCAGGCTGGATGTAACTCTGGGCAGCCTGGTCTAGTGGTTGGTGACCCTGCACATAGCAGGGGGGTTGAAACTGGATGATCATTGTGGTCCTTTTCAACCCAGGCCAGTCTATGATTCTGTGATTCTATGATCTATGTACTGCACAAGAAAACATTTGCATGTATAACATAAGTAATGAATATAAGCTGAGGATCTTTTGTGCAACATAGGTGGAGTGGAGCTCATCCCCCATGCATCCAGCATCAAAAATAAAGAATTTCTGCTTTCTAACACTCCAATTTGAGTCTTAGAGATTTTCATGATTGACTGATATACAATGTCCCTACTATCTGGCCTGAACACCTCCTGGTGAAGTTTTGTGCCATTCCCCCACGTGTCCTGTCATCAGATACCAGGGAGAAGAGACCAGCACCTCCCTCTCTGCTTTCTCGCCTCGAGAAGCTGTAGAGAGCAATGAGGTCGTCCCTAAGATTTGTATTCTCCAAACTGGACAACCCACATGTCCTCAGGGTCTCCTCACAGGATATGCCTTCCAACCCCACTATCAGCTCTGCTGCCCTCCTCTGGATGCTTTAAACACCTTAACAAACTTTTTATGTTTTGGAGACTAGAACTTCAAAACATATTCCAGGAGAGGACACACCAAGGCTAACTACAGTGGGAGAATAATATTTTTTGACCAGTAGCCTATGGAGTGTGTAATGCATTTGTCTCGCTCCAATTTATAGGAGGGAGAGGAAGTTCTTTTGATATGTGTATACCCTGTGTGAGATTAAGAAACAACGGTTCAAATGTTGGTCCGACCAGTTGATTACAGATCTTAATCAGGGAGATGAAGAAGGGGAGAACGGACACTGTTATGAATTAGGGTAATGGGGAAGGGAAGGAGGGTGATAGAAAAGATAAGAAAGAAGAAGCAAGGAGTCTTTATAGGAAGCAAGAGGGAGATAATCACCACCATGGATCCAGCATGATTCGTAGTTCAGTCCTTGATATTCACTAGTGGTGGGTCATCAGGCATTGTTGTTCCATTGAGGACGACGGTGACCACGGCGATGATGGCCCTTTTTCAGTGGTGGTACCAATTTATTTATAAGTCCAAAGTGGTCGAGTCAGCTCTCTTTGGAGTGACAGCTAAAATCCAAAGTGGTTGAGTCAGCTCTCCTTGGAGTGGCAGCTTCTGGCTCTGGGATCTCAGAAGCACCTCCTTTGTTTCCATCTTCCAGGCCTTGCCAGCAGATAAGAGGGAGCAGGGATGCCCACCTGCATCCTGTTTTTCACAGGACACAATGGTATCATTCTCCGATTTTCCCATACCAAGCTGGAACTATTTAGTCACAGGCCAGGTCTTCCGCCAATAAACACTCCTGAGCACTCTCTACTGGAGGCAAGGAGCTCTGGAGGAAGGGGCTTTCAAATGTCCACAAAATGATGTCAATTGTCACATGGTAGCACCCATCACTTGCCTCCTCAATAAATCAGTCAGAGTCTTATCACAAGAAATACCTCAGGAAGCAAGCTTTAAGCCAAAGAACAAAGAAGGATTCTCACAGCATTCTAAAATTCAGTTGGATGTCTTGGCTGCCAGGGCACAATGTTGGTTCATGTTGAGTCTAATGTCAGCCAGGACACCCAGATCCCTTCAGGATGTCTGTGCTTCTTAGGTGTTCAGCTGTACTTCAAGGGTGTCCCCAGTCTAAGACTAGAGTCTGAACAGTACAAAGCAAGGAAGGAAGAGCATGTGGAGTCCATGGCGAACAGGCCATAGACAGAGGCAGTCAGGATGGTTGAGGCTGGAACAAGAGAAACGCTCTTGCTTTAGTCACAGACATGCAGCTTCAGAAGAGGAACAGCCCCCCAGAAAAAAGATCCATTGGAGGGGGCTCGTAAGAAGTGGCTGACTTCAAACATTATGACTATAGGATGAAGAAAAACTGTGTGAGTCTTAAGGGTGACACTTCCTTTTTGGTAGGGGACACACCAGATTGCTCAAGTCTTGGCTGTTAGTTTTCCTTAGCAGGGAATGGCACCCACAATGCTTCAGAGGGTCTCCCAGTGCTCGTCTGCATATCACTGTGTTACACCGCACAGCTCTTCCATGTGAGTCTCCTTCCAGACAGCGGTGACTTTAACCACCCCAATAAATACTGGATGGGCGGTATGGCTGGGCATCAGGAATTCAGGAGATTTCTGAAATCTAAGAAGAGAATTCATAAATCCAGATAGACGTGGACTAGTGACAGTGACTAAGGGAGACTGTCTGTTAGAACTCTTCTTCACAAACAAGAAGAAACTCTTGAATATTGAACCAATAAAGGACAGCCTCGGCTGCAGTGACCATGAGTCTGTGCAGCACAAGTTCCTGAGAGGACTGACAAGAGCAAAATTGCAATCATGGACATAAAAAGAGCACATCTTAGGCTCCTTAGGAAGCCAGGTGGCAGAAGATGGAAACTGCCCTGGAGGGAAAACAGTGCAGGAGAGCTGAATAATCTTTGCTGACAGCCTCCTCAAAGCACAAAACAGTGCCATTCCAATGTGCAAGCACATGTGACAGACTCAAACATGCAGTCACATGGAGCTCCTCTCTGAGCTGAAGGAAAAAAAAAAAAAAATTGAGAAAGAATAAATACACAAAAGGTGGCAGGCTAACAGGTGGCAGTGAGTAACACTGAGACATTGCTGCCCATGCAGAGATGCAGTGAGGAAAACCACAGATGAGCCTGAGTTAAAAACTTGCCAGGGAACTACAATGAAAAAAATGCTCTTAAGTTGTTGTTCTAAGCAGGTTGCATGTCCATTGGAACATGACAAAAGGAAGACCATGAGAATATCTAGCATAAATTACCCTTCTTTTTCCTCTGTTTTCGTGAGAAGACTTCCAGTCAGAACAAGGTCCCCAAGATTCTTTCACAGAATCCATGGAAATAATGTATTACTCTCTAGGAAGAAAAACTCAAACCAGGTGAATACCCTTGTGCCCCTGAGAAGGATGTGGAGGCATCCAAGAGCTTTGATTGAGTGATGTCATTGAGATGCTTCTCTCTGTTATCTCTCAGGGGGTGAGAGCTGAAGGATGGCCTTTGCAGCTAGGAAAGAAAAATGGCATCAAAGAGGTCCTTGGAATGAGAAATAAGGAGACACGAGGAACTGCAGGTCAAATAGACTTCATCCATTAATTCCTCAATTATGAGTTTTGGAGCAGATGTCTTTAGAAGCCATTACGAGACATCTGAAAGACAGCGAGATGTTTTGGAGCAGCCCCGGGGCGGAGCTGTGGGCGGCGGCGGGGAGGAGACGCCGCGGGCGGAGCAGAGCCGGGGCTGGCGGGGGCAGCGCGGCGTGGGCGGTGGAGCAGCGAGATGCGGCAGTGCCGGG
>NW_011217340.1:0-1803 GCF_000146605.3 Meleagris gallopavo | reverse complement strand
CTGTGCACGAAATTTCTGTGGGAGAAAATGGATTTTCTAAGTTTCCTTCTTGTTCTCCTCACGGCAGTGGCTGTGAGCAGAGCCCAGGTGCAGCAGGAGCCGTCGGCGGAGATCACCGAGGGCACCGAAATCAACATCACCTGCTCACTCCCCAACATCCAGTCCAACGACAACATCCACTGGTACCGTCAGCTCCCGGGCCAAGGACCCACATTCATCGCGAGTGCCGTTAAAGGCTCCAAGGAGGTGTCGGACCCGGAGGGGAGGCTGTGGGTGTCGGCAGACCGCCGCTCCAGCGCCCTGTGTCTCGCCCGGCCCCGGCTCGGCGACGCGGGGGTGTATTTCTGCGCGTTGGTAGCACAGGGAGAGGAGCCGGGGCTGCGGCCGGGCACGAACCGCTTAGGGCGGGGCGGGGGCACAGTGCCGTCCGGGCCCGCAGGGGGCGCTGCCTGCATGGCCGCCAAACTCCATCCTGACCAGGGTTCACCTCCCTGAGTTCTCAACAGAAATGAGCACTGCATCCGCAGCCGTGATTTACTGCGGCCAATGTCAATCAGACACATCTGTGCCTGAGGTGACAAAAATGGCATAAGTGACGATACAAGCTCTGTTGTACACCACAGACACTTCCTCATAATTCTACTATGTCTTCTATCCTCACCTGCTTCCCCAGTGCCACACTGTTGAGAACAGGAGGAGCTCTGTTCCTAAAAGCCAGCAAGGTGGCTTATACCTATGGCCTCCCACACAACTGTATATTTTTCCATTAGCTGAGCAGAGGTTGCGTTCTCCCTTTAAATAAGGTCTGGGCTTAGCTTTGGGCAGAAACATTGCAAGGCAAAGGCCGATAGTACCTTGTTCCACCATAAGCAGAGAGATCTTCTGCTGTAAGGGACAGTGCCCGAGAGAGCAGCCTCTGCAGTGTGTCGCAACCTCCCATTCTTCTGGCAATGGAGAAGGGTCTCCACATATTCTCATCTCCTACCCACCAAGAGCAAAGCCATTCTCCCTGGGCAGTTCAGGAGGCATACAAAGTAGAAAGAAAAATTAAAAGCTCAAATGAGATGCAGAAATCTTTAATGAATGTTTACAGAGGAAAATGAAGTCTCACTGAGCAGAGGCTCCACAGAGCAAGATTCATCCAACCCCAAGACTGAGGTCATGCAAGGCTTGTGCCTGCGTTTTTGGAAGAGAACAGGATGGTTCTGAGGAGCCTCATAGCCCATTGGAGATGAAGGGAGGAGAAAAAAAAAAGGAAAAAAAAAGAAAAAATGTAAATGGAGAGAAAAGGTTAGGTAGAGGAAAGAAAAACAGACACGAGCCATGTTTTCAGAAAACACCAGATTGCCTCATGCTTTCAGCATTTCGTAGAGTACTGAGTAGGGTCAGGAATTCAGAAAGCAGGGGCTTAAAGATTCCTTCTTGATCCAGGAACGTCTTCGTGGTTTCTGGAAGAATTTCTCCCGGACCACGGCCAGCGGCTTCAGCAGGGCGGGTACCTTCTGCCACAGTAGCGGCTGCCCAAGCCGGACAAGTCAAAGCCCCCGAGGTGATGGGCACGCCCTCAGAGCTGAGGATGCTGCCAACAGCAGCGGAGGTGGAGGAGCCCACAACGGTGTTCTGCGGGAAGGAGCTGAGGATGGGTCCGGGCAGGGTCACCACCACGGGAGAGGGCTCGATGACGATGGTGGAGTTCTGGCACTGCCTGACACAGGGCTCATTGCAGCTGCTGGCCAGGAGGGGTCGGTCCACGAGGGCCGGCAGTGGCACACACGTGGGAGTAGCAGGACATGTCTTGGGACT
>NW_011217339.1:0-1240 GCF_000146605.3 Meleagris gallopavo | reverse complement strand
CCCCTTACTGTCACTTAGAGAAGAGTCAAGGTGCTTTGTCCATCAGACTTGTTCCTACCTGCCCTGTGCTGCCCCTTGCTCAGCTGCAGGATGGCTGCACACACCGGTTGCTCCGGAGAAGAGCCCAGGCTGTGCACAGGACCAATGTCCAACTGCTGTCTCTCAGCCCAGCTCTGGGGGGAAGGAGGAAAGGGTCATGGCAAGGCTCCTGATTCATGGGGCTGGAGCAAAGGCTCTCAGATTGGAGGGTAGGTACAAAGCAGTTGGGCCCATCTTGGAACTTGTGCCAGCTTTCCTGGGCACCCCCACAGTGGTAGCCTCGAGCTGATGTCTCCTGGGGAGAGCAAGCTCATTCCTTAATCAGAAACAATCACACTGCACCAATCGTGAGAAGTGTTAAGGAGACGTTGTCAACGTGGTCCCAAGAAAACGCCCCTAGGACAGGATCAGTGGCAGAACTGGAGCTTAACACCCCCCATCAGCACTGCTGTTGCCAGAGGCACTCCAGGAAGCCCTCTCCTTACCCAGCTGCACACACACCTCCCAACGCAGTACAGTCCAAAACTGCACTGTAGAGCCTAACTGTCAAAAGTTCCCTATCTGTCTGTGCCCATGTTTACATACTGAAGCTGTTCCTTACAGAAGCTGCTTCCCACATCGCCTTCTTGATGCAAGAGTCTCGGTGATCAATTCAAACACATTTGTGCTTTCATTTAGGTAAAAAATAAAAGCTCAGATTCTGCAAGGTCCTTGTCTGAATGATGGATACATGGGAAGTCTCCACAGAAGTGTCAAGGGCCCCTGCCCCAGGCAGCAGCTGTGGCAGCAGAAGGCCCCTGCCCTGCCCTGCCCTGCCCTGCCGTGCCCTGCCCTCCTTCCCCCCACACGTCTCCCCGCAGCGCCCTGGGCAGCTCCCCGGGCAGCTGAGTGCTGAGCCTGGCAGGCGGCAGAGTCCCTGCCCCGGCACACAGCCCCTGGGCCACAGCAGGGACCTGCTCTGCACGACAGCCCTGGGCACCCGGCTGCAGCCCCGACTGCACAGCCTGCAGCCGTCCTGGCACACGCAGCCCTCAGGGCTGTGCTCGGATTCTTTGGCATGGATGACCTCAGCTGGAGCAGATCTTTTTCCTTGATAAAGAAGCATGGAATGTCTGCAGCCTGATGTGCAGTGGGTTATCCCAGATTCATCCCTCCAATAAAAGCAGATGCATTGTCTGCAGCAACTTACTGTGTGTATGGC
>NW_011217338.1:0-764 GCF_000146605.3 Meleagris gallopavo | reverse complement strand
AATTCCCCATTCCCTTTTAAATTCTCTAACATCTCCTGAATTCAAGGAGTAGAGACGTACCCTACTCCTAGCTGCTGTCCAGGTCCCATTACTGGGACTTCCCTAAGGGGGAACAACTTTTCCTCCCTGGAACTTTTTAGTTTGGTCTGGCTCCTGGTTCTCCTTCGGAGTCCAGGTGAGTCAGGATAATCTGACTCCTCTGTATCATCGGACTCTATCCCCTTACCTTCTACCGGAGCCTCTACTGGAGCCTGGGATGAAGAGGCAGGTTCGGGAGCTATGGGGAGTTGGGGAACCGCAGGAAGCTCAGGGGTACATAAGGAGGAGAGGACCAGGGGATTTCTTCTTCCTTTCTAATCTTTTCTTTTTGTCTCTTTTCTTTAAGGTTAAACAGAAAAGTTCGGGTTCCTGGCACAGTCCATAGACTAGCGTATTCGCTTTCCTCATCGCTAAATGGCTTTTTAGAATTAACATAAATATTTAAGGCCTGGCCTATCCAGTCCTCAAAGGATCCAAATATCGGCCAGAATAAACTATCTGCCCTAATTTGTTTTTCCCCCAAACCTCCATACAATAATGGACCATTTTCTCTTTGCTCTTTCCTTTCCTTGAGGGAAAGTTTCCCCAGTACTTAATCATAAGTCCTAGTGGGCTATCTGGTGGTATATATGGTAGTCTCCCCTTGGGACCACCCATGGGATCAGAAGGCTTGCTCTTCTTCTGTCCCATCTTCTGGAGTGCTCTCCTTTCACTCTCACACTTGC
>NW_011217337.1:0-329 GCF_000146605.3 Meleagris gallopavo | reverse complement strand
TTTACAAAAAAAAAAAACAAACAAACAAACAAAAAAAAATTGTCACAGACTCGTAGAATATTTTGTGTTGAAAGTTCTTAAAGATCATCAGTCCATTCTCTGCAAGCAGGGTATACTTTCCACTAGATCACGTGTCTTGGAGTCCCATCCAGCCCATCACTGAACACTTTGCACGGTGGGGCATCCACCACATCTCTGGACAACGTTTTCCAGTGCCTCACCATCCTCACAGTAAAGAAATTCTTCCTAATATCTCACCTAATTCTGCTCTTTTTTACTTGAAACCTATTACAGCTTGTCCTTTCATTACTTCTGATTAAGAATCCCTC
>NW_011217336.1:0-361 GCF_000146605.3 Meleagris gallopavo | reverse complement strand
GCATTTGGGGCTTGTGGGAGGGGCTCTGGGAGGATAAATGCAGCCCTTGCCTCCTGCAGTCTCACCCAGCTCCCAGAGCACAGAGGCAGATGAAGGCAGCTGCGCTCAGCCTCGTGATGCTCCTCGCTGCCCTGTGCTGCACAGTGGAAGCTCAGGTGAAGTATCCATGAGGGATGTGGGCTGGGGCTGGAAAGGATTGGCCACGGGGGTCCCCAATGCCAAGGTCTCTCTCATACTCTCTCCTGTTCCTCTCCCCTCAGCCATCTGTGCAAGCGCTGGACTCAGAAGTTGTTCTGGTGAGTGTCTGGGCAGCCACACTGATTGTACCCAAGAGTGGCTCTGCAAGGAGCTCCACAGGGAC
>NW_011217335.1:0-702 GCF_000146605.3 Meleagris gallopavo | reverse complement strand
TCTCGGCATTCTCCGGAGAAAGGCGTTCTAGCTTCACACCTTCACGAACTTGCATGTCGAGATCACGGACAGTTTCAACAGTAGCTCTATTCTCAGACGACGTGATTGTGTGAGGGGATTCAGGAGCTGCTGTTTCAGCAAAGGCCACTGTAAGCTGTGTTTCCTGTAAAGGCTACTGCCTCATCTGTGGATCAAGTCACTTATCAGCTTAAAGGGAAGGACAGTTAAAAAGAAACTGATAAACAAAGCACAGAATGACCCCAATCTGTAAGCGAAAAGGGAGACAAGAAGGAGGAGCCCCTAACTGATGGACAAATAGGGAACTACAGCTCTTAGACTTGAAGTCATTGAGCCTGAGCTTTGAGAGTCACAAGTAACAAAATGAAAAGAAAGATGAGGAATACTCTTGAGGGACTCGTGGGGCTATGCACACATTTTAATGAATGTTTAGGAAAAGGTCAAAGGTGTCACAAAAAGGGTTGTAAGAAGGAACAAAAGGATGCAGTGCAGAGGAGGGAGGACACAAATTTCCAGTCAGTACACCTACTGGGATGAGCCCTATGCCTGACCAACACAGCCCAACCTGTCTCCTTAATAAGCCCTGACTTGTCTGTGCAGCACTGAAACTGCGCTCTCTTTCTCGTGTGGGAGCACCCCAAGGTCTAGGCCAGTAGATGCAGAGACTGGTGTGCAGGAGAGATC
>NW_011217334.1:0-601 GCF_000146605.3 Meleagris gallopavo | reverse complement strand
TCTTCCTCTCTCTCTGCTTTTGTCTTCTAATCCACCTACTGTCACCCCCACGAAATCACAGCTATCCCTGCAGACTCACATTTAAGCCTTTCCAACAGAATGAAGCAGATCCTGTGAAAGTCACAAGAGTGACATTAAACATCTCATCCCATCAGCATTAAGGATATGCTGACTGATGTATAATGATCGTGGCTGCCAGTGTCCTGGTGGTTGTCAGCACAGCCAGAGATCACACTTGCAACCATTCTGCTCAGCTAGCTGTATACTGAGGGACTTTGGAGACCTCAGAGTTGACAGGGATGCAGAGGCAGGATGAATCTTTTCACAACAGCTCCATGGGTCACTCACCCTCTACAGCCAGGACAGACTGCTCCCTGTTCCTTTCAGTAGGGACACAGCACACTGTCTGCTCTGGCCAACAAACTAAGAGCTCTTTCATAACTACCTTCTTGTGCACAGGCTGCAACACCTTTCTGCTGGACAAAGGACAGAGAGCCTTCTCTCCTGCTGCTTTGTATCCATTCCATGTTGGCAGCCTGGAATCTTCCCTGCGGAGCTGCTCACCTTTGCTTTCTTCTTCCAGATGCTGTGGGGCAGACCA
>NW_011217333.1:0-2193 GCF_000146605.3 Meleagris gallopavo | reverse complement strand
TTTCTGACTGCGAGATTGTGTGAGGAGATTCTGGCAGTGAGCTGCTGTTTCAGCAAAGGCCACTGAAAGCTGTGTTTCCTGTGAAGGCTACTGCCTCATCTGTGGATCAAGTCACTTATCAGCTTAAAGGGAAGGACAGTTAAAAAGAAACTGATAAACAAAGCACAGAATGACCCAATCTGTAAGCAAAGAGGGGGAAAAGGAGGGAGATCAGAACTCTTCAGCTCCTAACTGATGGACAAATAGGGAACTACAGCTCTTAGACTTGAAGTCATGGAGCCTGAGCTTTGTGAGTCACAAGTAACAAAATGAAAAGAAAGATGAGGAATGCTCTTGAGGGACTCGTGGGGCTATGCACACATTTTAATGAATGTTTAGGGAAAGGTCAAAGGTGTCACAAAAGGGTTGTAAGAAGGAACAAAAGGATGCAGTGCAGAGGAGGGAGGACACAAATTTCCAGTCAGTACACCTACTGGGATGAGCCCTATGCTTGACCAACACAGCCCAACCTGTCTCCTTAATAAGCCCTGACTTGTCTGTGCAGCACTGAAACTGCGCTCTCTTTCTCGTGTGGGAGCACCTCAAGGTCTAGGCCAGTAGATGCAGAGACTGGTGTGCAGGAGAGATCTGGGTGCCAGCAACCAAAACAACATGCACAGTACATCAGGATTAAACCAGTGACTGGGAGGAAAGAGTATTCAAGTGTGGGAGCACCTCAAAGTCTAGGCCAGTAGATGCAGAGACTGATGTGCAGGAGAGATCTGGGTGCCAGCAACCAAAACAACATGCACAGCACATCAGGATTAAACCAGTGACTGGGAGGAAAGAGTATTCAAGTGTGGGAGAGAGGTGGGTAAAGAAACATAAAGCCTGATAGTGAAGGATAGGCAGGCTGAGATCCCATGGTATTATCTGAGGGATCAGCAGGAGTGTGGGGATGTGTGTGAGAGGAGTGGGTGACTGCACACATCTGCTGGCCAGCAAACAGCAGGCTGGCCTATCCTAAGCAAAGGAGGAGACCCACATGCTGGGTAAGAGAAGCCAGGCTCCAGGCAGGAGTATTGGATGTGCTGAGGGCCCGAGCTCACACTGATGGGCTGTGTGATTGTGGGAGTGAAGGTGTGTGCTTCCACAGGGGAACTGCAATCCTGATTAGCCAGAGAGGAGGAACAGGGCTTGGCTCTGAGCTTAGGGCTCATAAGAGAAATGGTGTTGTTACCTGTGGGTGTTGCTATGGCAGTGAGTGCCCTGCCTGTGGAGCCAGCAGAGTCATTTCCGGCAGCTCTGTCATCTTGGGGCTGGGAGGTGGTTTTCTGCCTCTTTCTCACTCAGCAAACAGGAGGCTCGGTCTCAGCATGCACCGCAGCTCTCTCATCTTCACTGCCTTCCTGGGACAACTACTGGGTAAGTGCAGGCTTTAATCAAGGCATCCATCTCTTCCCACGAAGCACTCACCAGCCTCAGTAGGACTTTGTGACATACAGCTCCTGAGTAACAATAAACCTTCTGCCCTTCTTCCTCTCTCTCTGCTTTTGTCTTCTAATCCACCTACTGTCCCCCCCAGAAATCACAGCTATCCCTGCAGACTCACATTTAAGCCTTTCCAACAGAATGAAGCAGATCCTGTGAAAGTCACAAGAGTGACATTAAACATCTCATCCCATCAGCATTAAGGATATGCTGACTGATGTATAATGATTGTGGCTGCCAGTGTCCTGGTGGTTGTCAGCACAGCCAGAGATCACACTTGTAACCATTCTGCTCAGCTAGCTGTATACTGAGGGACTTTGGAGACCTCAGAGTTGACAGGGATGCAGAGGCAGGATGCATCTTTTCACAACAGCTCCATGGGTCACTCACCCTCTACAGCCAGGACAGACTGCTCCCTGTTCCTTTCAGTAGGGACACAGCACACTGTCTGCTCTGGCCAACAAACTAAGAGCTCTTTCATAACTACCTTCTTGTGCACAGGCTGCAACACCTTTCTGCTGGACAAAGGACGGGGAGCCTTCTCTCCTGCTGCTTTGTATCCATTCCATGTTGGCAGCCTGGAATCTTCCCTGCGGAGCTGCTCACCTTTGCTTTCTTCTTGCAGATGCCATGGGCAGACCATTGTCAGCCAGCAAGAAGGACAGGTCACAGTGGAGGAGAGAAACACCTTCCAGACCACTGCACATACCAGGCAGCTAACTT
>NW_011217332.1:0-1017 GCF_000146605.3 Meleagris gallopavo | reverse complement strand
GCACCTGGAACATACCGCCAGTGCCAAATGGACACGTCCTCAAGGACGCAAAAAGGCAGAATTGCTGGAAGAACAACACATAACTGATGACAAGCAACACTACGGGATGCAAGAGTAGCACGCAGTATTGAGAGGAGATCCTTAAAAGTCCACAGGAAAGCATGAGGAACCTGGCCTTGAATGCCCCCAGGGTTCAGGAACGCACAAGTTCACTGGGCAGCCTGTGCCAGGACTTCACCAGTATCCGAGTCAAGAATTTCTTCCTTACTTACTTAGTTCAGATAACAAAATTTCTACTCTTCCCATTAAAATGTCCTACTGCAATCAGACCCTGTAAAAAGTTGGTTCCCCTCCTGTTTGTAAGCTCCCTTCAAGTACTGCAAGGCCACACTCACATCTCCCTGGAGCCAACTCTTCTCCAGGCTGAACAAATCCCACTCCATCAGCCCTTCTTCACAGTAAATGGACTCCAGCCATTTGATCTCCTTTGTGGCCCTCCTCCGAACCCACTCCGCACAGCTCCCTCTGCATTCCTGGGTGACACCCAGCAGGCCTCACACACCTAGGCACATCCAGTTGAACAGCCCCTCTTTCTACTTTCTTCCGTCTTCTCCAGAAGATGTCATGAAGTGGCTCATGGCTGCATCACCCATTAACACACAACGGTCCAGGAAAGGACCCCAAAATCTCAACTCCACAAATTGCCCTCCTCTCTCTAAATATACTAAAACCACCTTGCATGGCCCAACGCTTGTGAAACAACACAAGACAGGCTGCCTCCATTCTCCAGAACACAGTTTTCAAAGCAAAAGGGGAACCAACATGTTGACACAACACACCCAATGCACAAGACAACGACTAAGCTCAAGGAAAGCAAATTAAGTCGAAGGCAGGCAGGGAGCGCAGCGCAGTGCAACTAGCAGCGTCTCAAGCCAAACGCACCTGGGAATCACAGAACAGCCCTCTAAGGATGCCTGGAATGGGGTCTGCACCTCACAAAGTGGCCACAAACACGAC
>NW_011217331.1:0-970 GCF_000146605.3 Meleagris gallopavo | reverse complement strand
CCTTCCACTTCACCCATTACAAAGACACGGCACTGCAAACCGTCATGTCTGCTACAAGAGGGCCCCAGACCTCCTCTTGTCACACACAAGAGCTTTGGTGCCTAGCAGATGGCCTTCATCACATTATAAGTTATATATACTCCTACACTGATGCAGTCTTGGCCACTTTGAGGATCTTCTGCCTGTGCTCTCTCATACAACATCTCTCTGTCAGTGCACACTTGATTCCTTTTCCTCCCAGGCAAGATTTTCTCCTATTACAACAAATATGGTCACAGAATCTTTCCTTCATCAGTATCGTCTTGATTTCTTGATTTCACTACAGCGGCCCCGCTCAAGCCCAGGCAGGAACGGCAGGCTGTCCACAGTCAGGTCCACTCCCCGCGCCCAGGCTTTTAGTGAAGAACACTGAACGTCCTTCTGTTCACTTCCCTTTCATTCGCTTCCCAGTCTTGGCCTCTACAACTCTGAACTCACCACTTCAGGACTCCGTGTCACTCGTCTCAGACCACCAGACCTCTACATTAAGCCACTATTAAGAGCACCTCGGCCTCCCCTCAGTCTCCACTTGATAGAACAAACCATGCAACCTGAGTTCCTCCAGACTCTACACCAGGACTCTTTGTAGTCCTCCTTTGGAAACTACTCAATAGTTTCACATCCTTTTTGTGTTGTTGAAGTCAAAGCTAAACACAAGGTTTGAGGTGAGGATGGAGCAGCACAAAGCAGAGCGGGACAGGCCCTTCCCTGTCTCAATTCCAGTGCAGGGCTCAATGCACCCCAGGCTACAGTCAGCCCTGTTGGCTGCCAGGGCACACTGCTGACTCAGATTCATCTGGCCATCAGCCACAACCTCAAGACCGCTTGGGCTGGAGCTGCTTTTCACTCTCTCCTACCCAAATCCTCAAATGGCCAGGGCATTCTGGAATCAGGTGCAGAATCCAGCACGTCTTCTTCTTCAACTTCAGGC
>NW_011217330.1:2442-3488 GCF_000146605.3 Meleagris gallopavo | reverse complement strand
CAGATTCACCCCGGCCCGTCTTTCAAGCTTGTTGAGGTCCCTCTGAATGGCATCTTTTCCTTCTTCCACCGTGTCAACCACAGCACTCAGCTGGGTGTCAGCAGCAAACTTGCTGAGGATGCATTTGATTCCATCATCGCTGTCATTGATAAAGGTGTTAAAGAGCACCGGTCCCATGACAGAGCCCTGGGGGACGCCGCTCATTACCGGCCCCCACCTGGACATAGAACCATTAATCACCACCCTCTGTCTGAGGCCTTTCCACCAATTCCTTATCCATCGAGTGGTCCACCCATCAAATCCACATCCTCCAATTTGGAGATAAGGATGTGGTGGGGGACCACGTCAAAGGCCTTGCTCAAGTCCAGGAAAATGACACTGGTTGCCTTCCCTTTGTCCACCAGTGCCATCACTCCATCATAGAAGGCCACCAGATTGGTAAAGCATGACCTTCCCCTGGTGAAGCTGTCTCAGATCACATGCACATTCCTCATGTGATCAAGCATGTCATCCAGGAGGATCTGTTCCATGATCTTCTCAGGTACTACCAGCCTGTAGCTCCCTTGGTCCTCCTTACTCCCTTTCTTGTAAGTGGGAGTGACATGACCCTTCCTCCAGTCATCTGGGACCTCACCTGACAGACACAACTTTTCAAATATGATGGAGAGTGGCACAGCAACCACCTCAGCCAGCTCCTTCTGAATCCTGGGATACACGCCATCTGGCCCCATAGACTTCTATGCATTCAGTCTCATGAGGCGGTCTTGGACTTGCTCGGCCCTTACGGAGGAGGGATTTACCGCCTGGGTCCCCACCTGCTTCTCACTTAGGAGTGTATATTGTCATTGGATCCATCTGTGACAAGTTGGCAAAGTCTGCAGAACGGCAAGAAGGAACACAAACTGACTACAAGAAATATGGGGCGCGTCCCAAATTCTTCTATGAATGTCCTCGTGACAACTGTTATAGTTGACAAGCAAGCAGAGATCATTAGAGGCAGTAAAAGGATGAAAAAGGGGAAAGGTGTTATCAGCATAATGTCAGGT
>NW_011217330.1:0-648 GCF_000146605.3 Meleagris gallopavo | reverse complement strand
AGACTGCAGCTGCCAGCAGAGCAGCCTGCTGGAGAACCACCTCTACAGATCAGTGAGGGGAACACCTGCTGGCAAAGGGATTCAATCCTCTGCGAGATGTCTGTACATCCTCTCAGGAGTGGAAGTAGCCTTGGCCTTGCTTAAATCAACTAAGCCCTCAGGAAGCGGTTGGGAAAAGTACTTTGTGAAGGTGACTGACGTGGTGGTTCTCAAATCCACCTACTGCTGATGTTACCTAAAAGTGATAATGGCTCACATTCCTCGGGTAAGGAAGTGCAAAACTGGAAGCAGATGGGATGGCTTACTTAAAACAAACACATAAACAAATCAACAAAACATCCAACCAAACGGAGATTATTCTTTCATCTCCTGAGCAGAGAGAGGATCTGACACCATTGCAGCCAAGCCAGCCTGTGACAGTCAGAGCACCACCTACTGACGCTGTGCTGGAACTGAACCATGCGGGCAACTTCTCGAATAGTAGCGGTGCTGAACAGAACAATTAAGCATCATGGATCTATCCTTCTTTGCAATGGGTGACCTGTTTAGAATTCCCCACCGAGACGATACCCTACTTTTCTTAGCAGCCCTGGCATGGCAACCGGAATGCTGTGCTCATGCTGCTGCTTGGATAGATACTGGGATAAT
>NW_011217329.1:0-1034 GCF_000146605.3 Meleagris gallopavo | reverse complement strand
AGCTTGGATGGATCGGGGGACTGGCAGCTGCTTATAGCCCAGAGCTCTGCACGGCCCCTCCACAAGGACAGCAGGGCAGCAACGTGCCCTCATTGCATCTCACGGAAACTGCAGGCGCTGCTTTCCGCTGCTGACACTTTTGGTGCCGCTGCCCAACGTGGAACAACAGCGGAGTGAACCATGAGAGCAGCTTCTCTTTGTGAGAAGTGCCTCTTCACATCGATGAAGCAGTTGGTAACTGTTTTTGTGGTAGACAAGTTGGTGGAAGACGGTTTGCCTGCATAGAGGTGAGCGGAAGGACGGAATGCAGTGTCCGCAGTAAATCGCTGGCAATCAAAGATAAGAAGAACAATAGATGCCTGTTGTTGAAGATATGACAGCAAAGCAGATGTCTGAGTTCCGAGAACCAACTCCAGTACCAAGTTGTTTGGGCTACCCCCACCA
The DNA here is from genome assembly GCF_000146605.3 of Meleagris gallopavo. Classification (NCBI taxonomy): domain Eukaryota; kingdom Metazoa; phylum Chordata; class Aves; order Galliformes; family Phasianidae; genus Meleagris; species Meleagris gallopavo. The sequence continues at coordinate 590 of NW_011217329.1, read as the reverse complement.
AAACCTTGGAGGTTCACAGCGATGGTGACTACAAGCCTTCATCCACTGACCACCAGAGACCCCAAGCACATGTATAGCACTCCTGCTCAAGAGGGTGGGACAGTATGTTAATTGCTTCTCAGAATTCCAGCCTGTTTTCCTGGAATGCAATGTGTACTTAAGCCTTTCGATGTGTAGTCACTGCTTTTCTTGGTGTGTGAGGTCGGCTCCTCCAATCCACCCCAAGACAAAGGCTGCTTGTCCGCTTCTGCTTATCTTTACAGCCATAAGCAGCAGTACTGTGACATGGTGGCACCCACCGCTCACCCCCGGATCATTCCCAGCTGTCAGTAAGAGTCTTATCATCGAAAGTGCCTCATGAAGCGAGCTTTGAGCCCAAGCCAACATTTGTTCTCTTTCACCCCATCACACAGAGGCTCAAAGGTTGTTCGAAACTGATGCGTAAATGACCATCTAGGGTGGTGAGGAATGGAATGGAATGGAATGGAATGGAATGGAATGGAATGGAATGGAATGGAATGGAATGGAATGGAATGGAATGGGGAAGAAATGCAATGGGGAGGGAAGGGAAGAAAAGGGAGGGGAGGGGA
>NW_011217328.1:0-1503 GCF_000146605.3 Meleagris gallopavo | reverse complement strand
CACTCTGCCCTAGACATCTCCCGACCTCCACATCTCACACCAGTCCTCCTCTGCTTGTGAACAGCAGCTCTAGTTGGGCGCCTTCCTGGTGGGCTGTCTTACCAGCTGCATCAGGAGGCACACATCTTCCACACGTCCAGAAACCTCCTAGTCTGCTGCTTCTGCACTGTACTGTATCTCCAGCATCTATCAGGGAAGTTGAAGTCCCCCATGAGAACAAGGGCTGGCGATTGCATGATTTCTGCTCGTAGAACACCTCACCTGTTTCTCCACTCTGATTAGGAGGTCTGTAGGCGACCCCCACCAGGATGGCGGCAGTGTTGGCCCTCCCCTCATCTTTACCCACAGGGACTCAACCTGATCATTCCCAGCCCCAGGTTCAACAGCAATGAAATACTAACATGGAGAGCCATGCCACTACCCCTCCTTCCATGCCTATCCCCTCCAAAGAGCTTATAGCTCTCCATTGTAGCAATACACACCTGGGAGTGATGGCAACTAAGTCATTGTTTGCCTGCTGCACAATGGCTTACAGCTCATCCTGCTTCTAGCAGATGCAGTGTGCACTGATGAACTTCAGTTGAGACATTGTCACCCCAACTCCAGCATTCTTCCTCTTTGTAGCTAATTCAAAGCTACCATAAAGTACTCTCATCACCAGTGATGACATGCCTAGAGTACAATAATCAGTTCAGGGCCCCTCACTGCAAGAAAGACATGGAGGCCCTGCAGTGTGTCCGTGGAAGGGCAACGGGGCAGGAAAGGGTCAGGAACAAAAGTCCCCTGAGGAGCGGCGGAATGAACTGGGGCTGTTCAGTCCAGAGGCGGCTCAGGAGAGGCCTCATCGCTCCCTATAACAGCCTGAAAGGAGGTTGAAGTGAGGCGGGGGTTGGCCTCTTCTCCCAGGTAACAGCGATGGGACGAGAGGGAAGGGCCTCAAGTTGCACCAGGGAGGTCCCCGTTGGATGTTAGGAAGGACATCTTTGCTGAACGAGCGGTCGGGCACTGGCACAGCTGCCCGGGGAGCTGGGGGAGTCAGCGTCCATGGAGGCGTTCCAGAACTGTGGGGATGTGGCACTGAGGGACGTGGGCAGGTGAGGGGGTGGACGGTGGGACTTGGTGATCTCAGAGGTCTTTGCCAACCATAGAGATTCTGTGATGCTGTGAGTCGAGTCATTTATTGTAACGAGAGGTAATCAGCAGCAAGCAAGCAAAAAGTCACGGAAACACCTGAACGCTCAATTGGGATAGTGAGGGAGCCACAGGCCCGGTAGCATTCAGGTGGGGCCAGGAGGGTGGACGCGTCGCCCAGTGCCTTCAGCAGCACCAACACGCCGGGTTCCAGCGGGGCTGCGTCCGGCACCGGGCCCCTCACCCTGCGCTGGCTGCGAGAGCCGCCGCCCTCCTGCCTGGGTGCCCTCAGCCCCCGTGAGGTGTGATGGCGTCACAGAGGGTGGCACGGAACGGCCATTGTGACACGCGGGGTGTGGGACAGAGCTAAGG
>NW_011217327.1:0-1167 GCF_000146605.3 Meleagris gallopavo | reverse complement strand
GTTCCCCAGCGCTCGGGGCCGGAGCTGAGCACTCAGCCTCGTCCCGCTTCTCCCCTAGGTTGTCACGCGGAGGACGAAGCCCAGCACTGATGGGACAGACACTCTGCAAGTGGTTTCCGTCAATGCGCATGGTGTGCGCGGGGACACAGGAGGCCGCCGGCTTGAGGGAGCCAGGTGAGAGCAAAGTATCCCTGCACGCAGCTCCCCGCCGCCGGGCAGAGGGGTGCTGGGGGTCTGCCAGTGGCGGAGAGGGGAGGCGGGGGCACGCAGGGCAGCCCCCGGGGGCACCTGGCCCCACAAGCCGCTCACTGCTGTAATTCTCTCCTCTCCAGCATGCGTGCTCTGTGGCCGAGTGGATGAGGACTCGAGCATCCTTGGCCACAAAATAGAGAGCAATGGATTGTATTTCCATAAGTTTTGTGTGGTGAGTTCCCATGTGGCTCCTGACACCTTCCTCCAACCAGTGATTCCCTCCTTTCTGCCCTAACAAGAGCCTGCTCTTTCCTCTTCTACAGCTATTTGTCATTGGTCTTTGTGAACCTGTGGAAGGCCACACTGATGTTTTTTTTCGGATCAAAGACCTGATACGCACAATCAGGCAGGCAGAGCGGACAGTGAGTATCGGACCAGAACAGGGAGCTTGGTGCCAGGAGAGGCATGGCGAGCATAGCCTGGTCTCATAAGAAAGCAATCCCAGCCCTTGCAACCAGCTCCAAGAGAAATTCCTGCTCTTGCAGACGAGCCCTGTTCACCAGGCAGCTCTGCAGAGTGCCACCCAGCCCTGCCCCCATCCTGTGCCCTGCACAGAGTTGCGGGGCCCGCTGCGTAGGCCCTTAACCTGCTGCTGATGGGAAATGCTCTGCTCTTTCCAGCTCTGCTTCGTTTGTGGCAATCCGGGGCCAGCATCACCTGCGCAGAGCCGGGCTGTGGCCGCAGCTTCCATCTCCCCTGCGCTTCGAAGGGTGAATGTGTCACCCAGCACTTTGGAGAGTTCAGGTAAGGGCTGCCAGGCATCGCCTGTGGGCCTTTAACCCCTGCTGTCAGCACCAGCCAAAGAAGCGAGGAGCGTGCTGTGACACCTCCCAGCAGCCTGACAGAGCCAGAGTCATGGCCTGGGGCTCCTTCCTGTTCCTCTGCCCTCCTCGCAGCACTTCTCACCTTGCCCAT
>NW_011217326.1:0-466 GCF_000146605.3 Meleagris gallopavo | reverse complement strand
CTCTTATTCTAGTGTCTTCCATCTTTCTACCAGGCCTGCAACGTATAGGAGTCTGAAACTACGTTGATAGATTTTTGCAACCAGTTCATAAGTGCCCATACTACGGCCGAGAGTTCCAAGGTTTTGAAGGGAATCCCGGGGCTGCGCTTGTAGAATCTTATGCTTCCACTGACAGTTATCATGCCATGTTACAGCCGCTGTGCGCGATTTCCGGCTGGCATCCGTGAACACTGTTACAGCATTTTATAGAGGACTTCTACTTCATTTAGGTATTCTTAACCAATGTTGTTGTGACATAAATTTCAATATTGAGAAGCGAGAGATCGTACTGTCAGGGCTGTTCCTGAGGTCAGCAAACTTGCTGCCAGCTCATCCGAATTCTGTAGACACCAGTCCAAGTCCACACGTTTAAGGGATAAATATATGGTTCCTGGCTGTTCCCCAGAGATGCTGAGTACTCTGTAAC
>NW_011217325.1:23293-24032 GCF_000146605.3 Meleagris gallopavo | reverse complement strand
GCCCAGGGGAAGCAAACCCTCCCTGTCCTTGTCTGCGTGTCCTTTTGTTTCTGGTGGGAAGAGCCTTATGTCTGGAATCAGTCAGTGTGCACTGGAAATTTGGTAGTTAATGCAGCAGACTTCCAGGAATAATCATGAAGCTGTTGTCTTCTAGGCGCTGCTGGCTATGGAGAGCCAGGGACACCTCAAGGGGGATCAGTGGGGAAGAGTAAATGACATTCTCTGCTGCTGAGCTTGGCCTGGGTTCTGTAACAGACGGAGCTCATACAGGCATGCAGCTGTGCCAAGGAGCAGCTCTTTGCTCAGCACAGCAGGGCTGGGAGCACGATCTGCTGGTGAGAGGGAGAAGACAAAAGGAGAAGAGTTTGTAGGCACTTAGGCAGGCTATGACACAGTGCAAATCTCACAGCCCTTGAGGAGGGAAGCCTCTCTCCTGGCATTGAAGATGTTTTGATTTTTTTTTTGGAGGGATCTTTAAACTAGGACAGTGCAGATGTGTCTGGAGGCAATCTGTGTTTATTTTCTCTTGAGAAATGCCTGCTCCAGCTGAGGGCTTCCCTGCTGCAGCACAGAGCACAGCCCTGAGGGCTGCGTGTTCCATATGGGCTGCAGGCTGTGCAGCCCCACTGCAGCCCGGTGCCCAGGGCTGCCCTGCGGATCAGGTCCCTGCTGTGCCCCAGGGTCTCTGCTGCCTGCCAGGCTCAGCACTCACGCCCGCCCAGGGAGCTGCCCAGGGCTC
>NW_011217325.1:2002-2912 GCF_000146605.3 Meleagris gallopavo | reverse complement strand
ATAGCCAATGGCCCGGAACTACGCACTACTCCGCGGGTGGTAGGCGGGGGCTCTAACGGGGCCACACCCACTAGGCCGTCGTGGACTCTGCCTAGTAGACCGCTCCCTTCTCGTCTTGATTGGTCAGCAGTAGCAAGAGATGCTATAAATGCTTGGGATATGAAAATGGTAGAAGCATTGAGTCAAGCATATCCTGTGCGTTTTGAAGTAGGGTAACGGTGGAAATCGACAAGAAATCCAGTGGCTCAGCTGGTGCCACTACCTGTGCTGACACAAAGTATGCAGCCACTTACCTCGAAAGCCAGAAATGAGAATGGCTTTGGATCAACTGGAGGATTAGTGCTTCTTACAATGACAATGCGTCAGCGACCCATCATTTCCGCCACCTTCCATTCTAATGGACAGACGTGCGCGTTACAAGCCCTTTTGGATACCGGAGCTGACATCACAACTGTTGCCAAGATTCTCATTGCGCAACCAGAGCCGTTTACTACCGAGCAGGAAACATTCCTGGATCGTACACTGCAGAATAAAGGACTGCTCATAGCTCCGGAAAAGGTGCAGTGCGAGCCCCTATTGAAGTACCTGGGCTGGACCATCACACAATCGCAGATCAGCCCCAAAAAGTTGGAGTTACATACTGATATGTAGACTCTCAACGATGCCCAGAAAGTTCTAGGTGATTTACAGTGGCTACGCCCCGTTGTCGGTATCTCCAACGATGATCTTAATGTACTGCGTCCTCTTCTAAAAGGCACTGATTCTGCCGCCCGTGTTTCTGTGACAACAGAGCAGCAGCATCTTATTGAAACTCTCGGGCATGTTATTGCGACACAGGCCGTCGACCGTCATGAGCCGACTCTCCCCATTGATATCACTATCTTAAGCGGCCACAGGCAACTGCTGGGTG
>NW_011217325.1:0-1982 GCF_000146605.3 Meleagris gallopavo | reverse complement strand
GCGTTTTGAAGTAGGTAACGGTGGAAATCGACAAGAAATCCAGTGGCTCAGCTGGTGCCACTACCTGTGCTGACACAAAGTATGCAGCCACTTACCTCGAAAGCCAGAAATGAGAATGGCTTTGGATCAACTGGAGGATTAGTGCTTCTTACAATGACAATGCGTCAGCGACCCATCATTTCCGCCACCTTCCATTCTAATGGACAGACGTGCGCGTTACAAGCCCTTTTGGATACCGGAGCTGACATCACAACTGTTGCCAAGATTCTCATTGCGCAACCAGAGCCGTTTACTACCGAGCAGGAAACATTCCTGGATCGTACACTGCAGAATAAAGGACTGGTCATTGCAGATCAGCCCCAAAAAGTTGGAGTTACATACTGATATGTAGACTCTCAACGATGCCCAGAAACTTCTAGGTGATTTACAGTGGCTACGCCCCGTTGTCGGTATCTCCAACGATGATCTTAATGTACTGCGTCCTCTTCTAAAAGGCACTGATTCTGCCGCCCGTGTTTCTGTGACAACAGAGCAGCAGCATCTTATTGAAACTCTCGGGCATGTTATTGCGACACTGGCCGTCGACCGTCGTGAGCCGACTCTCCCCATTGATATCACTATCTTAAGCGGCCACAGGCAACTGCTGGGTGCACTGACGCAGTGCAAAAAGATCAAGGGGGAGAGACCAGACATAAAGGTGCTGGAATGGCTGTTTATGAGCTTGCAAGCTTGCAACCAAGAACGACAATCGAGCAAGGGATTGATAATCTCGCGGAATTAGTAAGGAAAGGACGTTACAGAGTACTCAGCATCTCTGGGGAACAGCCAGGAACCATATATTTATCCCTTAAACGTGTGGACTTGGACTGGTATCTACAGAATTCGGATGAGCTGGCAGCAAGTTTGCTGACCTCAGGAACAGCCCTGACAGTACGATCTCTCGCTTCCCAATATTGAAATTTATGTCACAACAACATTGGTTAAGAATACCTAAACGAAGTAAAAGTCCTCTATAAAATGCTGTAACAGTGTTCACGGATGCCGGCCGGAAATCGCGCACAGCGGCTGTAACATGGCATGATAACTGTCAGTGGAAGCATAAGATTCTACAAGCGCAGCCCCGGGATTCCCTTCAAACCTTGGAACTCTCGGCCGTAGTATGGGCACTTATGAACTGGTTGCAAAAATCTATCAACGTAGTTTCAGACTCCTTATACGTTGCAGGCCTGGTAGAAAAGATGGAGGACACTAGAATAAGAGAGATCAATAATCGGTGCCTATTTGAACTACTAACTAAGCTACAGAGAGCGATTACGATCAGAGACGAGAAATACGCAGTAATTCATATGAGGAGCCACAAATGGGCAGAAGGTCTGGGGGAAGGAAACCAAAAGGCAGGTGACTTAGTAACAATATCCGTCCCCGTCAATAAGTTGTCAGAAGCCCGTGAGGCTTAGAAGTTTTCATCAGAATGCAAAGGGCCTTCAGAAACTGTATGGAATTAGCTAAATGAAGCAAGAAGGATTGTACGGGCCTGCCTGACATGTGCTGATCATAGACCCGGCCTAGGGTTAGGGGTCAATCCTAAGGGGCTCGGTCACCTGGAAATACGGCAGATGGATGTAACTCATGTTCCCGAATTTGCTAAACTGAGATATGTACATGTCATCATAGACACATGTAGTAAATTTATCTGGGCCGCAGCCCAAGCCGGAGAAAGGGTGTTGCACGTAACTCGACATTTTACAGCATGCTTTGCTATCATGCGGCTTCCACAGCTGATCAAAACAGACAATGGCCCTGCGTACACTAGCAGTAGTTTTCAACAATTTTGCAAGAAATATCACTGGCATTCCTAATTCTCCAACCGGTCAGGCGGTGGTGAAGAGGGCAAATCATGCACTGTCCGAGAGATTATATGCTGAACTAGTCTGGAATGATGTTCCTTTCTGTCTTCCTCTTTCGTTTTGCTTTGGATGAAA
>NW_011217324.1:0-384 GCF_000146605.3 Meleagris gallopavo | reverse complement strand
TTCTTTGCAGACACAGGCTAGCCTTGTGGGCTTTGTCCGAGCAGCATTCCTCTGAGCTTGCTGTGCTGTGCTTTGTTCCACCACGTGTAAGACTAAGCCGGCGGTCATTCTGCTGCATGGGGTGGGTTTTTCTCCCCAGCTGCTTCCCAGCAGGAAGCTTTGGGTCAGTCGTGTTCCACTGAGGAAAGGTAGGCTGCTGGCCCCACGCTCTGCCTCCTCCTGCCTTCCTGCTCAGTCCTCTGCTGTTCCTCTGGGCCCGGCTTTGGCCTCCCCGTTGCAGGGCCTTTTGAACACGAATGCTACTTAGTGGCTTGCGTACCAGCCCAAGCCGCTAAGAGACAGAGGTCCTCCCTTCCAGGAGGCTTGTTTTGCTTGTCCAGGCTG
>NW_011217323.1:0-1027 GCF_000146605.3 Meleagris gallopavo | reverse complement strand
CAGGCTAGCCTTGTGGGCTTTGTCCGAGCAGCATTCCTCTGAGCTTGCTGTGCTGTGCTTTGTTCCACCACGTGTAAGACTAAGCCGGCGGTCATTCTGCTGCATGGGGTGGGTTTTTCTCCCCAGCTGCTTCCCAGCAGGAAGCTTTGGGTCAGTCGTGTTCCACTGGGGAAAGGTAGGCTGCTGGCCCCACGCTCTGCCTCCTCCTGCCTTCCTGCTCAGTCCTCTGCTGTTCCTCTGGGCCCTTCTTTGGCCTCCCCGTTGCAGGGCCTTTTGAACACGAATGCTACTTAGTGGCTTGCGTACCATCCCAAGCCGCTAAGAGACAGAGGTCCTCCCTTCCAGGAGGCTTGTTTTGCTTGTCCAGGCTGGCAAAGCAGTCCGCCAGCCAGCAGCGCAGCCTGGCTTCTTTCCTCATCTTGGATTTCTTTGGTTGTTGCCTCCAGCATGGCACTTTTGTTAGCTTCGGCTGTCCTGCCGTGGCTGCTGGGCTTCTTTATGCTTGAGGCTTGTCCTAGTGTGTCACCTTGAGCTTTGGCCTAGGGGACCATGCTCCGGGTAACATGCTGCTCGAGAGGGGGTCTCCACCCCTCCACAGCAGGCTCTGCGTGCAACGGTTTCTGATTAAGTAAGTGACTTTGGTTTTCTCCCCCTTCTAGCCAATATGACATGGGCCTTGCCAAGGAGAGGTCACACTACGGTCCCTTGCTGGGTAGGTGGAGGACTCATCTGAAGCCCAATTGTTTCCCTTTGCCCAGTGCCAGTGCTGCCCTGGCACGCAGCTGAGCCCCACGCAGCCGCTTCCTCGCTTCCTCCCCCTCTGCTGCGGGGTACGGATGAGAACAGGAGGGGCTCCCCGCCTTTTGGCACGCCGCAGCAGCTGATTTTCTTGTGGGTCTGCACAGGTCGGGAGGAGGAGATCGAAATCTTTGACTGCTGCTTGGAGGCCTACGAACTTCTGGAAGAACCATACACGGTGGCATTTGTGGGCATTCCAGGCTCTGGAAAGAGCCACTTACTTGCCGAG
>NW_011217322.1:9414-11228 GCF_000146605.3 Meleagris gallopavo | reverse complement strand
CACCTCCCGTGGGGGGAATTCTTTTCCTTTTCTCATCACAGTTCTTGGAACAGCTACAGAAGCTGTAACAGGAGTGACCACAGGGCTCATTGTGAGGGTAGGAGTGACAGTGTGGTCTGTCACAAAGCTCGGAGCAACCTGGTGGGACCTATAGCAAGAATTGGAGCTGCTGCAGGGTCTGTCCCAGGAGTTGGAGAGGCTGCAGCACTGTCAGCAGATCCAGCTCTCTTCCCCTTGAGGATGCTGAAGAGTGCTGAACACAGCTCAGTAGTGTGGGCCAGGCCCTGACACACTGCAGTGATTTGTGCTTCTTTAGGATTCCCAGGGCGACAGCAGACCTTCCCCAAGTATTCTACCAGTTTCTCAGGATTCTGAAGGTGCTCGGAGATGAAGTTCCAAACCCCTGGGAGTGCCCACCCCTCCAGGGCTCCTGCCCAGACCATCCCACATCCCCTGCCATGCAGAGCTATCCTGCCTTGGGGCAGATCTCTCTGTGATATTCATGAATAATCGTTTAATCTGAAACATAAGCTGAGACACATTGACGACATGTAGTAATGGGAGCACGCTGGTTTGAACATCTCAGGCACAGTCAAAATTCTCGGGAGCTATTGTAACTAGCTCTCAAACTCTAGGGAAAGAAGGGGAAGTGAAGGGGAGGCTGAGGGACTGCTGGAAAGCGTCCTCCCTTATCTCCTTCCTGCCGGGCTCTCTGAAGACACAAAGCCAAGGGTGTAATTAACTAACATCAACAATATTACTTCCACAACCCAATACTGACTGCAGAGCTGAATGCGCACAAAACTTCAGTTTGTCAGCTGACAATTTTATCATGATGTAAGCCAAGGCCAAACAGCACCACAAAATAAAAACCCTAATCCAGCCCCCAGAGGTGACAAACAATGCAGCAGGAACAAACAAGCAATAAGGCACCAAAATGACTGTGGTGGTTTAAACCGGCAGGTTGCTCAGCACCACTCAGAGCTTTGTGCACTGCCCCTTCCCACTGGGATGGGGAAGAGAACTTGGAAAGAACAGAGCACAACGCGTGGGTAGAAATGAAGCTCTGTACTAAGAGAGAGAAAAGGAAATGTATAATAGTTATGACTATAAATACATCCATATAGAATCATAGCATCGTAGAATCACTCAGGTTGGAAAAGACTGGAGCAAAGTGTGTGTAAACCCAGTGCAAATTGTGATTAAAACAAAGAGAAAAATAAGAGTAAACCCAGGGTAACTTGTGAGTAAAACTTGAGTAAAGAGTGAGTAAAACCCAGAGTGAATTGCAAGTAAAACCCTGAGTAAGGTGTGGGCACACACAGAATTACGTGTGAGGGCACCCAGTAGGAAGTAAACCCAGAGTAAAGAGTGAGGTAACCCAAAATAACATGTGAGTAAAATCCGAAATAAAGTTGGAGTAAACTTGGAGTAGAGAGTGAGTAAAAGACTGAGTAACATGTTAGTAAATCTTGAGTAAAGTGTGAGTCTACACTGGAGTAAAGTGTCTGTAAACCTGGAGTAAAGTGTGAGTAAAACCCAAAAGAAGGTATGAGTAGATCTGGGGTAAAGAATGAGGAAACCTGAAGTAAAATATGAACACTCCTGGACTAGAGTATAAGTAAAGCCAGAGTAAAGAGTGAGTAAAAGCCAGAGTAAAGTAAGAGTTTCCTCTAAGTAAAGTGTGATTAAACTCAGAGTATGTGGTGAGTAAACTCGGAGTAATGTGTGAGTAAACCTGGAGAAGATTGTGAATATACCCAGAGTAGAATGTGAATAAAAACCTGGAGAAAAAGACAAAGTAAAGCAAGGAA
>NW_011217322.1:7916-8923 GCF_000146605.3 Meleagris gallopavo | reverse complement strand
TTTTTTTTTTTTTTTTCCTTAGCCAGCAACAGCTCTGCACTTGTGCTGGAAGGCTGGCAGCTTGCAGGCAGGTTGCTGAGTGAGCATGGCGGGGCTGGCACTGCCCACTCTTAGCCTCGACACTTGACCCATGCTGATAAGCTTTCAATAGCCTCAGGGGAGGCTCGCTTCCGGCCACAGAGCACAGCGGGTTGTTGCTGTGTGGGAGTGAACCTGGAATAAGCTGTGAACAAACTTGGAGTAAAGAGTGAGGTAACCCAAAGTATAATGTGAGAAAACCTGGAGAAATGTGTTCACAAACCCTGAGTAAAGGGTGTGTAAACACAGTAAAGTCAGTAAAACCCAGAGTATGAGCAAACCTGAGTAGGCTGTGGGTGCACCCAGCGTGTGAATAAAACCTGGAGTAGCATGTGTGTAGAACCTGGATTAAAGTGAGGGAAAACCTCAAGTAAAGTGTTCACAAACCCCGAGTAAAGTGTGAGTAAATTCTGCAGTAAAGTGTAAAAAAACCTAGATGTGTAGACTTTATAAAACAGAGAGTAGTGAGTGAGGAAAACCCACAGAAAAGTAAGAGAAAACTCAATGTGAATTGAGAGTGAGAGAAACACGCTCAGGAGAAAAAATGGTAATCAGGCCAAGATCTCTGTGAAGGGCATTTTATTCATCAATGCAAGAATGGGCGCACATCCCCCACTGACAAGGGAGAAATTGGACAGCTAGTCAGTGAAATCCATTCTGTTATATACCCTGCATCCAACACAGGCAAAGCTTCTCCTGGCTCTCTTTGGTTGAGCATCTCAGGCTCACAATCTTCTGACGCTGGTGCTACCTTACATTTCCATGCCATGTCTGATACCAACCCTTTGTTTTTTGTTATGTTCTGTACTTTTATGGCAATAGGAGGACAATGTTATCAAAAATCAGTGCACTCCTTCTGTCCTGTTCCAGACTCTTCCCTACCCTATATAATTTCCTTACCTCGTGCCTGTGCCAATTGTACCCAGGTT
>NW_011217322.1:7128-7896 GCF_000146605.3 Meleagris gallopavo | reverse complement strand
TTCTCTGGGTTTATTCACACTTTACTTCAGGCTTACTCAAACCTTAACGTTTTCTCACTCTATACTCCAGATCTACTCAAATTTACTCAGGGTGTACTCACACTTTACTCTGGGTTTTACTCAAAATTTGCTCCATGTTTACTAACACTATATTCTGGGTTTTATTCACACTTTACTTTGGGTTTACTCACTCTGTACACTGAGTTTACTCACACTTTTCTCTGGGTTTGCTCATACTTTACTCCAGGTTTCCTTAATGAAAGAAAATAAGTTTGGCTCAAAGTTAGGTGCCTTCATGCAGTGCTGAATCGGCAGCTGCAGATTTGACCTTGCTCAGCCAGGTCTCGCTGCCAATAACAGATGCTTTTCTACAGACTGAGTGCAGGCAACGGGTCTCCCGTTTTCCCACATAATAGTGCTAACTGTCCTATCTCTGCAATGCAAGGCAGCAGGCTCAGACAGGAACACCACAAATTATCAAAGCAGCAGCAGATTGTTGAACGGAGCTGTGCTCGATGAGATGACCAACCAGAACCAGCCAAGTGTCCTCCATCCTAAGCCAAGCTTAAGAAGAGAACACAATGAGTTTCATCACAAAGAGTGTATGTGGAAAATAACAGAGACTCGGTGGGGAGAGGGGAGAAAGGGCAACATCAATCATTGTTGGGACTCAGTGTAATAAAGCAGCCTCTGTTTTGGACATCTAATGCATATGTAAGCAGCCTGCTCTGTAAGTACGTGCATTTCTTGCCTTCCGGTATGGAAGTT
>NW_011217322.1:2459-4429 GCF_000146605.3 Meleagris gallopavo | reverse complement strand
TTCAGATTAGCAAAAAAGGACAGTGGTGACAAAGAGGGAGACCACGGCCAGGTGAGGGAGGCATGTGGAGAAGGCTTTGCGCCGTCCCTGCTCAGAGGGCATCCTCAGCACGGCCCTGAAGATCTGCACATAGGACACAACAATGAATACAAAGACACCCAAATAGCTAAAGAGGCACCGATCACAAGAAGCCAAATTTCTCTGAGGTAGGACTGTGAGCAGGAGAGCTTGAGGATCTGGGGGATTTCACAGAAGAACTGATCCACAGCATTGCCGTGGCAGATAGGCAGTGAAAATGTGTTGGCAGTGTGCAGCAGGGAATAGAGAGCCCCAGTGGCCCAGGCAACTGCTGCCATGGTGGCACAAGCTCTGCTGTCCATCGAGGTCCCGTAGTGCAGGGGCTTGCAGATGGCAACGTAGCGGTCATAGGACATGATGGTGAGAATGCAATACTCTGCTGATATCAGAAAGACAAACAGAAAGGTCTGGGCAACACATCCAGCATAGGAGATGATCCTGGTGTCCCAGAGGGCATTGGCCACGGCTTTGGGGAGAGTGGTGGAGATGCAGCCCAGGTCGAGGAGGGCGAGGTTGAGCAGGAAGAAGTCCATGGGGGTGTGCAGGCGGTGGTGGCAGGCTACGGCTGTGCTGATGAGGCCGTTGCCCAGGAGGGCAGCCAGGTAGATGCCCAGCAAGAGCCAGAAGTGCAGGAGCTGCAGCTGCCGCGTGTCTGCCAACGCCAGCAGGAGGAACTCGCTGATGGAGCTGCTGTTGGGCATCTGCAGGTCCTGGGCATGGAGTCCTGTGCAGAGTGCAGAAGATAATGATGAGTCAAGACCATTCACACAGACACTCTACCCACCATTATACAGAAGTTTTTGTTTGTGTGTGGAAAATGTTCATTCAACTCCATCACAGGAGTTTATTTTAATGAGCTTCACTGTACCTTAAGAAGTAGAAGCTTAAGGGGCTCTTATTTCCTCTCATTCCCTAATTTTATATCAGCTGCCTGGATATTTGACTCTTACAAGCAATTTCCATGCCTCATGTCTTTACCCTGTCTGCACTCTGAGTGCCCATCTCAACTTCTCTGCATTTAAATTTCTTTTAGACAAAGCTGCCTGTTTGTGGGATAAGTTCATTGTTCTTGTCTGCAGAGAATGACGATAATTTCAGCTGGTGCTGTCCTATGGGAGAGGAGAAACTGAAAGCACTTTGGGAGATTGTTCATACAGCAGCAGAATGAGAAATATACAACTCAGGATTCTCAGAGATGTGTTCATATTTCTCAACTCCTTTCAGAATTCTCTCTACAACTCCTTCCCCTTTCCTAAGTACAGGAAATGGAAAATCCCTGTCTTGTCTCTCCTCTTGCAAAGTGCCCTTGGAAACACTCTGGCATGCAGTGTAGCTGTGATCCCCCTGCCCCAGGCAGCAGCTGTGGCAGCAGAAGGCCCCTGCCCTGCCCTGCCCTGCCCTGCCCTGCCCTGCCCTGCGGTGCCGGGGGGCTCCTTCCCCCCACACGTCGCCCCGCAGCGCCCTGGGCAGCTCCCCGGGCAGCTGAGTGCTGAGCCTGGAAGGCGGCAGAGTCCCTGCCCCGGCACACAGCCCCTGGGCCACAGCAGGGACCTGCTCTGCACGACAGCCCTGGGCACCCGGCTGCAGCCCCGGCTGCACAGCCTGCAGCCGTCCTGGCACACGCAGCCCTCAGGGCTGTGCTCTCATGCTGCAGCACAGAAGCCCTCAGCTGGAGCAAGTCTTTTTCCATGATAATGTAATGGAGTTTATGCATCCTGACTTGCAATAGGATGTCCCAAATACAGTTATCCTACAATAACAGCCACAATGTAGCCTGCAGCCAGAGACTTACCTTGTCATGGGCTGTGTGAAATGCTCCTTCAGTGAGCTCACAGCCTGCTAATGTGCCGCACTGCCATAAGCTCTCTTTCTCCTGTCCCTGTCACCTGCAG
>NW_011217322.1:0-2145 GCF_000146605.3 Meleagris gallopavo | reverse complement strand
CTGCCCTGCCCTGCCCTGCCCTGCCCTGCTGTGCCGGGGGCTCCTTCCCCCCACACGTCTCCCCGCAGCGCCCTGGGCAGCTCCCCGGGCAGCTGAGTGCTGAGCCTGGCAGGCGGCAGAGTCCCTGCCCCGGCACACAGCCCCTGGGCCACAGCAGGGACCTGCTCTGCACGACAGCCCTGGGCACCCGGCTGCAGCCCCGGCTGCACAGCCTGCAGCCGTCCTGACACACGCAGCCCTCAGGGCTGTGCTTTCATGCTGCAGCACGGAAGCCCTCAGCTGGAGCAGATCTTTTTCCATGATCAAGAAACAGAGAGTATGCAGCCTGACCTGCAATGGGATGCCCAAATTTAATGATCCTTCCAGTAAATGCAACTACATTGGCTGCAGCAAGAGACTTACCTTGTGAACAATGCTCCTCCAGTGAGCTCACAAACTGCTGATGTGCCACACAGCCTGTAAGCTCTCTTCCTTCTGTCCCTGTCTCCTGCAGATCATGTCCTCAGCCCTGATGTGTGCTGCACAGGACCTGCTCCTTTTCACAGCTGTCTTCCTGCAGCACTGCCCGCTTCTATAAGCTCCCTGTGTCCCAGGAGCCTGGCCCAGCTCAGCAGCAGAGGATGTGATTTCCTTCTCTCCCTGGAGATATCCATGGTCCTCCTGAGCTGACAGCTCCTGCAAGGCAGCAGGGGTCATCACTGCAGAACATGTAAGTCAGCACAATTAATCAACACAT
The DNA here is from genome assembly GCF_000146605.3 of Meleagris gallopavo. NCBI lineage: Eukaryota > Metazoa > Chordata > Aves > Galliformes > Phasianidae > Meleagris > Meleagris gallopavo. Next base: position 1,409 of record NW_011217322.1, on the reverse strand, counting down.
CCACTCGATATCAGAAGCACCGTTATTTCTACTAAAAGACGATGACCAAGAGACAAACAAACATCAAATCTGGAAACTCTGCTCATGACCCGTAAGAAAAATGACACATGGACAAAGAAAGGGGAGGAATTGGCTTCCCCTGCATAGGGCAGTGTTTCAGCTGAGGAAGTGAAGGCATAACATAATAGAATCACAGAATGGCTTAGGTTGGAGGGGACTTGAAAAATGACTTAGCTCCAAGCCCCAGACACTGGCAGGGTTGCCAACCACCGCATCAGGGTGCCCAGGATCCCATCCATCCTGACCCTGAATGCCTCCAGGGATGCGGCATCCACAAAACTTCTTTGGCTACATGTTTCACTTCCTTTGAGTAGAAAATGTCTCCCTAACAGGTAACCCAAGTCTTCCCTCTTTAATTTATAGACATTTGCCTTTGTCCTGTTAATATCAGACCATCTCATCCTATGTCTAGGGTTAGGTATTTCATCTGCTGATGGAAACCCTGAGGCTGAAATGGGATCAGTTCCTCAGAAAAATCATGGAAGCCTGAATTTCTCTTAGCTGAGGTCAGATGTACACAATGAGGTGTCTGTGTTTAAGTCCCTCATCTCAATCCTTGGTCCTTATTCAGCAGGGACTGCACTGCTCACACACAGACACTCAGTGATGACCAAGGTGCCTGGGCTGATCCTGGCTGTGTGCTGGTGCTTGTCAACTGTGGTGGAAAATCTGTGAGACAGACCCCTCCTTCCTGAGCATCAGTTGAGGGCCAGAAGGGAGGTATTCTTGGCCATCCTGAATGCCACCACAGCCCCGTGCTTAGGGCACCCACTGTGCCTTTTGCACCTGTCCCCATGGAGCATGTGGTGTCATTCTGCTGACCAAATGGATGAGCTCACAACAGAAGAGCCAGATCTTCCTCTCTGCTCCACCTGAGGCATACTCTGGAGTTCAGGGCATCACAAAGCTGTGACACATCTACATTCTTTCACTGATGACACCTTAGTTTGCTCTGAGCTCTCATTCAAGTAGCATCAGAAGAAGTTCTGGGTCATGTCAGTTCCCAGTTGACAGGAAGATGGCGAACGTTGTCCTAATTTTAAAGAAGAGGAAGAAAGAGGACATCGGTAATTACAGAGCTGTCATTCTCACTTCAATGCCTGGTAAACTTATGAAGAAAATGATGCTGGGAGTTACTGAGAAATGCCTGAAGGACAATTCTGTCATTGGTCACAGCCAATACAAGTTCATGAGGAGAAGATCGTATTAAACTTAATGTCCTTTCATGACAGGATCACCCATTAAGTTGATCAAGGGAAGCCAGTTGAGATTATCCTTGAGGATTTCAGTAGAGCCTTTGATATTCTTTCTCACAGTACCTTTCTGGGCCAAATGTCCTGAATACGTCT
>NW_011217321.1:0-768 GCF_000146605.3 Meleagris gallopavo | reverse complement strand
TGACACCTTAGTTTGCTCTGAGCTCTCATTCAAGTAGCATCAGAAGAAGTTCTGGGTCATGTCAGTTCCCAGTTGACAGGAAGATGGCGAACGTTGTCCAATTTTAAAGAAGAGGAAGAAAGAGGACATCGGTAATTACAGAGCTGTCATTCTCACTTCAATGCCTGGTAAACTTATGAAGAAAATGATGCTGGGAGTTACTGAGAAATGCCTGAAGGACAATTCTGTCATTGGTCACAGCCAATACAAGTTCATGAGGAGAAGATCGTATTAAACTTAATGTCCTTTTATGACAGGATCACCCATTAAGTTGATCAAGGGAAGCCAGTTGAGATTATCCTTGAGGATTTCAGTAGAGCCTTTGATATTCTTTCTCACAGTACCTTTCTGGGCCAAATGTCCTGAATACGTCTACACAGAAACATAAAATGATGAGTGAGCCTTTGGCCAATGGGTCTGGCCCAAAAGATTACAGCAGATGTGGTTCCATCTGGCAAACGAATGGTCACAAGCAGGGCTCCCCAGTGCTCCATTTGAGAGCACTTCTCCTTTATGTTTTCAACCAAAAAAGTCATGTAGGACTAGAAGATCATTTGAGCAAGTTTACTGATGATACTAAATTGGGACGAGCTGTTGCCTCCATGGAGGGTGGGGAGGACTTGCAGAGAGACGTGGACAAGTTAGAGAACTGGGTAAGCACGAACTCACAAAGCATGAAGTGTAACAAGAACAAGTGCCTGACTCTGCACCTGGGTAAGGGCAACCCTG
>NW_011217320.1:0-1463 GCF_000146605.3 Meleagris gallopavo | reverse complement strand
GTTAATATCAGACCATCTCATCCTATGTCTAGGGTTAGGCATCTCATCTGCTGATGGAAACCCTGAGGCTGAAATGGGATCAGTTCCTCAGGAAAATCATGGAAGCCTGAATATCTCTTAGCTGAGGTCAGATGTGCACAACGAGGTTTCTGTGTGTGAGCCCCTCATCTGAATCCTTGGTCTTTATTCAGCAGGGACTGCACTGCTCACACACAGGCACTCAGTGATGACCAAGGTGCCTGGGCTGATCCTGGCTGTGTGCTGGTGCTTGTCAACTGTGGTGGAAAATCTGTGAGACAGACCCCTCCTTCCTGAGCATCAGCTGAGGGCCACAAGGGAGGTATTCTTGGCCATCCTGAATGCCACCATAGCCCTGTGCTTCGGGCACCCACTGTGCCTTTTGCACCTGTCCCCATGGAGCATGTGGTGTCATTCTGCTGATCAAATGGATGAAATCACAGCAGAAGAGCCAGATCTTCCTCTCTGCTCCATCTGTGGCATACTCTGGAGTTCAAGGCATCACAAAGCTGTGACACATCTACATTCTTTCACTGTTGGCACCTTATTAATTTGCTCTGGGCTCTCATTTGAAGGACATCAGAAGAAGTTCTGGGTCATGTCAGTTCCCAGTTGACTGGAAGATGGCGAACGTTGTCCTAATTTTAAAGAAGAGGAAGAAAGAGGACATCGGTAATTACACAGCTGTCATTCTCACTTCAATGCCTGGTAAACTTATGAAGAAAATGATGCTGGGAGTTACTGAGAAATGCCTGAAGGACAATTCTGTCATTGGTCACAGCCAGCACAAGTTCATGAGGAGAAGGTCGTATTAAACTTAATGTCCTTTTATGACAGGATCACCCATTAAGTTGATCAAGGGAAGCCAGTTGAGATTATCCTTGAGGATTTCAGTAGAGCCTTTGATATTCTTTCTCACAGTACCTTTCTGGGCCAAATGTCCTGAATACGTCTACACAGAAACATAAAATGATGAGTGAGTCTTTGGCCAATGGGTCTGGCCCAAAAGATTACAGCAGATGTGGTTCCATCAGGCAAACGAATGGTCACAATCAGGGCTCCCCAGTGCTCCATTTGAGAGCACTTCTCCTTAATGATTTCATCCAAAAATGTCATGTAGGACTAGAAGATCATTTGAGCAAGTTTACTGATGATACTAAATTGGGAGGAGCTGTTGCCTCCATGGAGGGTGGGGAGGACTTGCAGAGAGACGTGGACAAGTGAGAGAACTGGGTAAGCACGAACTCACAAAGCATGAAGTGCAACAAGAACAAGTGCCTGACTCTGCACCTGGGTAAGGGCAACCCTGAACGTACACACTGACTGGGGAATGGGATACTAGAGAGCAGTCCCACTGAAAGGGAGTTGGGGGTCCTGGTCAACACCAAATGGAACGTGAGTCAGCAGTGTGCCCAGGCAGCCAGGTAAGCCAACCGTTCCCTTCG
>NW_011217319.1:0-485 GCF_000146605.3 Meleagris gallopavo | reverse complement strand
CATGAGAGCACAGCCCTGAGGGCTGCGTGTGCCAGGACGGCTGCGGGCTGTGCAGCCGGGGCTGCAGCCGGGTGCCCAGGGCTGTCGTGCAGAGCAGGTCCCTGCTGTGGCCCAGGGGCTGTGTGCCGGGGCAGGGACTCTGCCGCCTGCCAGGCTCAGCACTCAGCTGCCCGGGAGCTGCCCAGGGCGCTGCGGGGAGACGTGTGGGGGGAAGGAGCCCCCCGGCACGGCAGGGCAGGGCAGGGCAGGGCAGGGCAGGGCAGGGCAGGGCAGGGCAGGGGCCTTCTGCTGCCACAGCTGCTGCCTGGGGCAGGGAGATCACAGCTACACTGCACCACTGGTTGTTCCCAAGGGCACTTTGCGAGAGGAGAGATAAGGCAGGGATTTTCCTTTCCCTGTTCTCAGGAAGTGTAAAGGATTAAAGGTAGAAATCTAATAGTGGCTGTCATCTTTGAACACAGCGCTGAGACTCCTGAACTTTTCTC
>NW_011217318.1:0-1538 GCF_000146605.3 Meleagris gallopavo | reverse complement strand
AACACAAGTGCACTAAGCACAATAAGTCCAAATTCCCTGAGATAGGATTTTGAGCATGAGAGCTTGAGGATCTGAGGGATTTCACAGAAGAACTGATCCACAGCATTGCCGTGGCAGAGAGGCAGTGAAAATGTGTTGGCAGTGTGCAGCAGGGAATAGAGAACCCCCAGTGGCCCAGGCAGCTGCTGCCATGGTGGCACAAGCTCTGCTGTCCATCAAGGTCCCGTAGTGCAGGGGCTTGCAGATGGCAACGTAGCGGTCATAGGACATGATGGTGAGAATGCAATACTCTGCTGATATCAGAAAGACAAACAGAAAGGCCTGGACAACACATCCTGCATAGGTGATGATCCTGGTATCCCAGAGGGCATTGGCCATGGCTTTGGGGAGAGTGGTGGAGATGCAGCCCAGGTCGAGGAGGGCGAGGTTGAGCAGGAAGAAGTCCATGGGGGTGTGCAGGCGGTGGTGGCAGGCTACGGCTGTGCTGATGAGGCCGTTGCCCAGGAGGGCAGCCAGGTAGATGCCCAGCAAGAGCCAGAAGTGCAGGAGCTGCAGCTGCCGCGTGTCTGCCAACGCCAGCAGGAGGAACTCACTGATGGAGCTGCTGTTGGGCATCTGCATGTGCCTGTGCAGAAGATAATGATGAGTCAAGACCATTCACACAGACACTCTACCCACCATTATTTGGCCTTTTTTGTTTGTGTGTGGAAAATGTTCATTTAAGTCCATTATGGGAGTTTATTTTAATGAGCTTCACCGTACCTCAAGAACTAGAAACTTAAGAGGCTCTTATTTCCTCTCATTCCCGAATCATATCTCAGCTGCCTGGATATTTTACTCTTACAAGCAATTTCCATGTCTCATGTCTTTACTCTGCCTGCATGGAGAGTGCCCATCTCAACTTCCATGCATATAAATTTCTTTTGGAGAAAGCTGCCTGTTTGCAGCAGGATAAGTTCATTGTTCATGTGTGCAGAGAATGACAATAATTTCAGCTGGTGCTGTCCTTTGGGAGAGGAGAAACTGAAAGCACATGAGGAGGTTGTTCATACAGCACCAGAATGAGAAATGTACAACTCAGGATTCTCAGAGATGTGTTCATATTTCACAGCTTTGAGATTACTGTCTACAATTCTTACCCCTTTCCTAAGTACTGGAAATGGAAAATCCCCGTCCTCTCTCTCCTCTTGCAGAGTGCCCTTGGAAACACCCTGTGGTGCAGTGTAGCTGTGATCTCCCTGCCCCAGGCAGCAGCTGTGGCAGCAGAAGGCCCCTGCCCTGCCCTGCCCTGCCCTGCCCTGCCCTGCTGCCGTGCCGGGGGGCTCCTTCCCCCCACACGTCTCCCCGCAGCGCCCTGGGCAGCTCCCCGGGCAGCTGAGTGCTGAGCCTGGCAGGCGGCAGAGTCCCCTGCCCCGGCACACAGCCCCTGGGCCACAGCAGGGACCTGCTCTGCACGACAGCCCTGGGCACCCGGCTGCAGCCCCGGCTGCACAGCCTGCAGCCGTCCTGGCACACGCAGTCCTCAGGGCTGTGCTCTC
>NW_011217317.1:0-833 GCF_000146605.3 Meleagris gallopavo | reverse complement strand
GGGAGATAAAACCTGTCACTGTGTCCTAGATTTAGCAAATGCGTTCTTCAGTATCCCAATTGCTGAGGAATCGCAAGATCAGTTTGCGTTTACGTGGGGAGGCAGGCAGTGGACCTTTCAGGTCCTGCCACAGGGGTACGTGCATTCACCAACGTATTGTCACAATCCAGTGGCGCGTGACCTGGCTGATTGGAGAAAACCTGATGATGTTAACCTGTATCACTACACTGATGATCTCCTGCTGACATCCGACTCACTGGAGGCAGTAGGACAGGCGGCTGATTCATTAACCGCCTATTTACAACTCAGGGGATGGGCTATAAATCCCCCAAAGGTGCAAGGTCCGGGCCTGTCCGTAAAATTCCTGGGGGTGGCTAGGGAAGCAGGAGAAAGAGTTCTGTTTTCTGGTGGGTATGGGTGCCTCTCACCACCTGTAGATGATTTTGCAACAGTAGTAGGAGCTGCTGCCCAACAAGAGGAAGCTTACCTTCTGGGATCAATTACCTATGGGCTGAGAACGCAAGTAGGAATGCATAAATCCTTGTACATGCCAGGTTCTCCAAAACTGTTATTCTGGCAAGACTTACTAGAACAAACGGATGCAGAGATTAAACTCAATAAAAGTGGAGCTAAGGGTCAAACAGCATTACCTGATTGAAAATTGTAAGTCTGGCTTTAACACAAACTGGGAAAAACAAGGTTGGACCCCCAGGAGTTACGGGAACCTTAAAGAAGGTATGCTTAGGAGTGTGGGTATCGGGGATACCTGGCAAAGCCAAAAATAGGAATAATAATAATAAAAAAGATAAAACTTGCAGCCCTAAATAGAAGTT
>NW_011217316.1:0-626 GCF_000146605.3 Meleagris gallopavo | reverse complement strand
TGTTAACCTGTATCACTACACTGATGATCTCCTGCTGACATCCGACTCACTGGAGGCAGTAGGACAGGCGGCTGATTCATTAACCGCCTATTTACAACTCAGGGGATGGGCTATAAATCCCCCAAAGGTGCAAGGTCCGGGCCTGTCCGTAAAATTCCTGGGGGTGGCTAGGGAAGCAGGAGAAAGAGTTCTGTTTTCTGGTGGGTATGGGTGCCTCTCACCACCTGTAGATGATTTTGCAACAGTAGTAGGAGCTGCTGCCCAACAAGAGGAAGCTTACCTTCTGGGATCAATTACCTATGGGCTGAGAACGCAAGTAGGAATGCATAAATCCTTGTACATGCCAGGTTCTCCAAAACTGTTATTCTGGCAAGACTTACTAGAACAAACGGGTGCAGAGATTAAACTCAATAAAAGTGGAGCTAAGGGTCAAACAGCATTACCTGATTGAAGATTGTAAGTCTGGCTTTAACACAAACTGGGAAAAACAAGGTTGGACCCCCAGGAGTTACAGGAATCTTAAAGAAGGTATGCTTAGGAGTGTGGGTATCGGGGATACCTGGCAAAGCCAAAAATAGGAATAATAATAATAAAAAAGATAAAACTTGCAGCCCTAAATAGAAGTT
>NW_011217315.1:0-2328 GCF_000146605.3 Meleagris gallopavo | reverse complement strand
GGAGTCGAAGTTACAAAAGAAAAAGGAAAGAGAAACAGAAAGATCATAAATGGGATCCCTTAGATAACTCCCCCCCTTCGATTTCTAAAGCAGCGCAAGCAGCAGTGACCTCTCAGAGAAGGGCAGTGGCTGTGCTGCTGATGTGTGCAGGGCCTGGAGAGAGGATGCACTGCCTGTTACTGAGGGAGTCGGAGCAGTGTGAATGGGACCTGGAGAGCTTTCCTTTCTCTATCACTAACCTTACTAATACTTGGCTTTATCCTCTTAGGGCAGTCCCCTTAGGTCAAAGGGAAATAAGGTATGCTGGTGCCTGCTGTTTTCACGAGAAGAAAAGTTAGCAGTTTCAAGAAGAATTCCTTAATTGAGGATCCTGTAAGTCTAGCAGAACAATTAGATCAATTTCTAGGGCCTGATTTCGACTCATGGGTGGAAACGATGTTTATCATTGATATGTTGTTTATTGGAGAAGGATGTGGGCAGCTCTGCAAGTGTGGGAAATGGATACAGAGGGAAGGTTGGGCCCTGGAGGGAGGCAGAGAGAGGAAGGATCCTGAGGATAAATTGTACTGATTATTGTCACTGTCTTTGTGATTGTTAAATGTTTGTGTCCTGAAAGTGTTATGTTATGTTATGCTATGCTATGTTATGTAATGTTGTTATGTTATGCTATGTTATGCTATGTTATGTTATGTTATGCTATGCTATGTTATGTTATGCTATGTTATGCTATGTTATGCTACGTTATGTTATGTTATGTTATGTTATGTTATGTTATGTTATGTTATGCTATGTCGTGTACGAGGCTGTTATGGTACAAGGGGGTCTAAAGTGATACCCAGAAGACCCCCTGGAGGGTATTTTGGCTCACTGGAGAAACGTTGCTGGTGAGCCAGGGGAATATTGAATAAGAAGCCAGGAACGTAAATGGAGTAATGGGACCAGTTTTATAATGGAGTGCCCTAATGATGAGACCAAGTGCTGGGTGTTTGTGGAAGTTGAAGAGCTGTATTGTTTGATTTGTGGATTTTGAAGGCAGTGGGAGATACTGTCTTGATGCTGTATGGAAGTGCATTTATTAATGGTACACGGAAATGTAATTGAGGGTACAGATAGTGGAACTGAGGGGGGGGGGAGGGGGGAGAAAACAAACAAACAAAGAAAAAAACCGGCACAAAGGTGAAGGAAAACGGTGAGTTTGTAGAGTTCGGGTCGGCACGAGAACACATCTCCCGCAGCACCCCCCCACCGCGGCTTGTAAGAGCAACTCGGAGTGAGAGAAAGGGCTGGGGGCCGGAGCCTCCGCTGTGACTGCAAAGGGTGCAGTGCTGTGAATGGGGGATGGGGACGGGACTGTGAGAGGGAGAACAGCATCGTCTGCAGAGCTCGGGAAACCGACATCCAGTGAGAGCACTGGAAGCTGGGGAGGGGAGGGGGCGAAGCTGAACTATAACGTTAGTAACGTCTGTGATGATGAAAGGCTGGAAAGTGAAAAGGGCTTGGGAAAAACACAGGCTGAGGAAGGCAGAGCTGAGCAATGTGTAACAGGGATGTCCTCACCTAGAAGAAGAGGTCAGGGGGAGCCTGGAAGGGCTCAGGGAGAGTTCCACCCCCATGGACCGAAAGCAGCTGGGGAAGCAGGGAAAAGAGGTTTATTTTCTGCCTCTTACTCTGTGCTACATCAGGAATTATTACCCGTAGTTGATTTCTGTAAAAGCTGTAGGAGCTACTGGAAGAGAAGTTTACTTTTCTGGGGACCGATTAAATACAGGCTAGGAGAACAAGTAGGAATATCTAAATTCTTGTACATGCCAGGTTCTCCAAAGCCATTACTTGGGCATGATGTATTAGAACAGTTGAATGTGGAGATTAAATGCGGTAGAGAAAACTGGAGCTAATTGTCAAGCAAGAGCAATTGACTGAAAATTTTAAGTCTGGCTTTAACACAAACTGGGAAAAGCAACGTTGTACTGCCAGAAGTTACGTAAATCTTAAATCAGGTAAACACAGGATTGCAGGCATCAGGAATGCCTGGCAGAGCCAAAAATGCAGCCCAATAAAAGCTGAGTTAAAGAGGGGAGTCAGCCCAACCAGGGTAAAGCAATGCCCTTTGAGGATACAACATTGCAGGAGGATAAAAGAAATAATACATAACCTCCTGAACTTTGGATTATTAATTGGATAGAAATCCAAATACAACATCCCAATCTTGCAAACGAAAATTGGATGGCAAGAGCTATAGTTTGGTACAAGATTTGAGGGAATTAATAGAAATGTTGAATATGTACAACCCCTGTGTATATCTTATTATCTAAGTTAAGGAATAAGTAG
>NW_011217314.1:0-795 GCF_000146605.3 Meleagris gallopavo | reverse complement strand
ATCTCTCTCTCTGCTCTCGGAGATCTTCTTTGGGAAAGTTTATCTGTTTCACGGGTACTCTCTGAAAACGTGACCTTGAAAAGTCCAGGCGTACTGCCAATATTCTAGGATATTTGTAAACTTTGAGCCTTGCTATCTTGCTTCTTTAAAACAAACAAACAAACAAAAAGAAACCAAAAAACTTTCTCTTCTGAAACTGCCTTTCAAGGGACTGCATGCCACTGTTTCTTCTTTTCTAATGCTCAAAACATACTGGGCCTTAATTAAGTTCGCCACTTAGCTCTATGGAGCAATAGGTACATACGATCAATTGAAAACTCTGATGGAAATAACTAGGTGGTATCTGCATACAATGTGGCATACAGTTCCCGAGCGAGCTGCTAATTTTACAGGACTGGGGATTTTTAAGCAGGCTTCCAGTCTCTCCCTTGAATCCTTTATGTAGCTTTTGAATGCTCACCTGATCGCGTTGTCAATATCGCTGAATGTACTGCTCATCATTTCACTCAGTATGAGTATTTATTATATTTTGAGGAATTCCTCCCCAAAACCAGAGAATACTAAGTGGCAGGGAGTGTGGAGAGGCCTGGGAGAGACTTTAGAGAGATGGAAATCTTCGGTGTCGTGGAATTTTACTCCTGAACACCTGAAAGACCCTGAGAGCTTAAACAGCTATTTGAGAGAGGAATGTCGCGGCTCAGGCAGATCTGAGGAGGCACAAATGATTTGGGGCCTGGCTAATGCTTATCGGGCCTTATTCAATACTATCCTGGGGAGGGAGAGAGTTTGTGAAAT
>NW_011217313.1:0-1010 GCF_000146605.3 Meleagris gallopavo | reverse complement strand
GCTTTCTGCGCATGAGAGCGAAGGAGTGCGATTCCGATGCCGACAACTGCGAATTCAGCCTCCTGCACTACCTGCGAGTGGGGGTTTTTTCCTCCGCAATCCAGAAAGGATAAATCCTCACTTTCTGAAAGCGTCTCCCTGAGAGCACTACAGCTGTCGCTCCTCGAACTTGCAAATGCCTTATTAGAGAGGGTTCTCCCTTCCACTCTTTTCCTCTCTGAATGCAGATGTGTAGCAGTGGAAAACCTCTCTAGAATGAATTGTGGCTCGAAATAAAGGCAGACACATAGTATTCAGAGCTAGTCGTGTGCAATCTGCATGTAGCCAAGGCGAAGAGCAAAGCGCTCCTTTCCGATGTGCACACAGGAGCCCGCTCACTCGTCGGTGAAAAGCAGCCGGCTGAAGTTGCCCGTTCTCGGCAAGCGAGAAACACGAGACCGCTGCTGACGGTAGAAAGCGCATTCGGGGAGAAGCGCGATTTCTCGGCCAGCTACGGCAAAGTCTCCGGCGCGGTTCAGCGCGAATGCTGCTTTCTGCGCGTGAGAGCGAAGGAGTGCGATTCCGATACCGACAAGTGCGAATTCAGCCTCCTGCACTACCTGCGAGTGGGGGGTTTTTTCTCCGCAGTCCTGAAAGGATCTCTCCCCTCTTTCTGGAACGCTCCTCCTGAGAGCACTACGTCTGTCGCTCCTCAAACTTCCAGGTGTCTTATTAGAGAGGGTTTTCCCTTCCACTCTTTTCCTCTCTGAATGCAGACGTATAGCAGTGGAGAACCGCGCAGGGACGAATTGTGCGTCGAAATATAGGCAGAGACATAGTATTTAGAGCTAGTCGTGTGCAATCTGCATGTAACCAAGGCAAAGTGCAAACGTCTCCTTTCCGATGTGCGCACAGGAGCCCACTCACTCGTCGGAGAAAAGCAGCCGGCTTTATTGGCCCGTTCTCGGCAAGCGAGAAACACGAGACCGCTGCTGACGGCAGAAAGCGCATTCGGTGATAAGCTCGTTTCC
>NW_011217312.1:0-426 GCF_000146605.3 Meleagris gallopavo | reverse complement strand
TGTGCAATCTGCATGTAACCAAGGCAAGTGCGGAAAACGTCGTCCTTTCCGATGTGCGCACAGGAGCCCACTCACTCGTCGGTGAAAAGCAGCCGGCTTTATTGGCCCGTTCTCGGCAAGCGAGAAACACGAGACCGCTGCTGACGGCAGAAAGCGCATTCGGTGATAAGCTCGTTTTCCCGGCCATCTCCGGCAAAGTCTCCGGAGCGGTTCAGCGCGAATGCCGCTTTCTGCGCATGAGAGCGAAGGAGTGCGATTCCGATGCCGACAACTGCGAATTCAGCCTCCTGCACTACCTGCGAGTGGGGGTTTTTTCTCCGAAGTCCTGAAAGGATCTCTCCACACTTTCCGTCACACTCTCCCTGAGAGCACTACAGCTGGCGCTCCTCCAACTTCCAGGTGTCTTATTAGAGAGGGTTTTCCCTT
>NW_011217311.1:0-752 GCF_000146605.3 Meleagris gallopavo | reverse complement strand
GGTGTCTTATTAGAGAGGGTTTTCCCTTCCACTCTTTTCCTCTCTGAATGCAGATGTGTAGCCGTGGAGAACCGCGCAGGGACGAATTGTGCGTCGAAATATAGGCAGAGACATAGTATTCAGAGCTAGTCGTGTGCAATCTGCATGTAACCAAGGCAAAGTGCAAACCGCTCCTTTCCGATGTGCGCACAGGAGCCCACTCACTCGTCGGAGAAAAGCAGCCGGCTGAAGTTGCCCGTTCTCGGCAAGCAAGAAACACAAGACCGCTGCTGACAGCTCAAAGCGGAGTTCGGGGAGAAACGCGATTTCTCGGCCAGCTACGGCAAAGTCTCCGGAGCGGTTCAGCGCGAATGCCGCTTTCTGCGCGTGAGAGCGAAGGAGTGCGATTCCGATGCCGACAAGTGCAAATTCAACCTCCTGCACTACCTGCGAGTGGGGTTTTTTTTTCGGAAGTCCTGAAAGGATCTCTCCACACTTCCGGTCACGCTCTCCCTGAGAGCACTACGTCTGTCGCTCCTCAAACTTCCAGGTGTCTTATTAGAGAGGGTTTTCCCTTCCACTCTTTTCCTCTCTGAATGCAGATGTGTAGCCGTGGAAACCTCACTAGAATGAATTGTCGCACGAAATAAAGACAGAGACATAGTATTCAGAGGTAGGCGGAGTGCATTCTACATGTAGCCAAGGCGAAGTGCAAACCGCTCCTTTCCGATCAGCGCAGAGGAGCCCGCTCACTCGTCGGAGAAAAGCAGCCG
>NW_011217310.1:0-368 GCF_000146605.3 Meleagris gallopavo | reverse complement strand
TGTGTTATTGGGATGATGGTGCAACAACAAGTACCCAGCATTACACAGACACCTCTTTCTTCAGCTTGTATCGTGTCTTAGGAGATCCTATTTTCCCAGGCCTTCCTACTTGCGGCATCTAAGTGTTCTGCAATCCGCTTTATTGCACTCGTTGCATAATTTGTAAATCTCCATTGATTAGAACAGATGTAGTTAATCCAATCTACAGTTTTGTTGATCATCACCCACCAGGACAGTCACTCAAACCCTGCAACAGTTTGATTACTCGCCTTAAAATCATCAGGGACAACAAGAAGTGAAAAGTTTAAATCCTTGGCTTGCTCACATACCAAACAATTACTGATATAAGATACGTTGCAATGATTATT
>NW_011217309.1:0-938 GCF_000146605.3 Meleagris gallopavo | reverse complement strand
GGGATAACTCAGCGACCAATGGCCATCAGGGCTCCTTTTACTACCATCAAAGAAGTACGTGTGGATACAATCACTCCTTTCCATTCACCAAACCAGGACTCCAACCATCCAGTGATACAAGTATCTATTCCTGATTTTTCTGACATTTTATTGGCAAGGGTGGAAAGCCCTTGCAATGCCTTAGCTATTTTGTCACCCGGAGCTGTGTTATTGGGATGATGGTGCAACAACAAGTACCCAGCATTACACAGACACCTCTTTCTTCAGCTTGTATCGTGTCTTAGGAGATCCTATTTTCCCAGGCCTTCCTACTTGCGGCATCTAAGTGTTCTGCAATCCGCTTTATTGCACTTGTTGCATAATTTGTAAATCTCCATTGATTAGAACAGATGTAGTTAATCCAATCTACAGTTTTGTTGATCATCACCCACCAGGACGGTCACTCAAACCCTGCAACAGTTTGATTACTCGCCTTAAAATCATCAGGGACAACAAGAAGTGAAAAGTTTAAATCCTTGGCTTGCTCACATACCAAACAATTACTGATATAAGATACGTTGCAATGATTATTTTTTTTTACAAGAGATGCATAAGCATTTCCATCAAATGCTGCACGTAACTAAAGGAACATTTCCAACAATTATAAGAGCCCGTATTACTGTCCTTGGATTTACAATTGTAAGGATCCAGCTGACTTCAGTTCCCATTGTGTTTGAGGGACCTTCTCAACTCTAGTGTGATGTATCCACAATATTTGTTCTTTAATTTTTACTGTTGTGTGAGACGTTAGCAGCACCTGGAACAGACCTAGCCACCTTGGTTCCAGGGGCAAATCTGAAAGAGATCTGCAACATGCATGTAAGCTCCTTGTAAAATATTATGTATCAGGCCGTCAAGGCCTTGGGCTCTAGTTCCTAGAACAGTTTCTCTATTTCCCT